>NC_056743.1:384992967-385155467 GCF_019279795.1 Protopterus annectens | reverse complement strand
GTTATTATGTCAGTTTTACAGCAGACCGACATTCATTCCACATGGAAAATTATATGTGCTATAGTCGAACTTGAACCATGAATGCCTGTTTGTTAGGCGGATACTCTAACCACTACACTATTGGTGTGCTGCTACATTTTGATGTATACCCATGGTTCATAGTTACCCAAACACACGCCTCACCACTTCACTAACACAGCAGTCATCCATTCTCCAGTTGGAAAAACCACACCACTACACATGTGCCACACCCTACCGCTCTAGACCCATCCCACATTTTGACTCACTCCAAGTATATTCAGATGTCCCAAGCTTATAGGCCTGGAACATATGTTCATATAATGGTCAGGGTGTTCATAGGTTGGTACTAGGCTATCGGCCCTAGGGCCTATACAAGCCTAGCCATAACAATTCCCTGGCTATTTCACCCCACAGTATTTACTTCCCTGGACCCTTGTCTAGCAGGGCGAATGACATGATCCCCGGGGTGAATTTCCTATCTCCCATCCAATCATCAAGGTTCCTTTTAAAGAGGGACAAAGAGACGCTTTGCTTGACATGTATTGGCAGTCTATTCCGAAGTCTGGGGAGTCTGGGGGTCAGGAACCTATCCCTCCAGCATGTTTTGTTCATTGTGATGACAAGGTTTAGATCCCTGGACCACGAGTCTCTGAGGGATTGGGATTTCTTTAAGTGTAGCATGTCCAACAGTTCTGGGTTTGACATGGCCTTGTATGTTAAGCAGAGATCACCTCTGAGTAGGTGATATGCGATAGAGTATAGGTGGAGTTTTTTTAGACTGTCAGCATAGGCTTTAGCCCTGTGATTCTTTTAGTGAAGTATTTCTGCAGCCTTTCCAGTTGTTGTAGATGTCTTGAGTGGTACATACCAAATGGGGCATTGTATTCTATAATAGGTCTAATGAGGGATGAGTACAGTGGGACAATGACCTCCTTTTTCTGGATGCAAAGCCCTTAGTGATGAGGTGTGCCACATAGAAGGATTTTCTGACTGTTGTGGTGATGTGGTTATCGGAGGTGAGACCAAATAGTCTTCCGGTCTTCAGCTCGTCTGACTGGGGACTGGGACTGCCCTGTACCTGTTTGATAGTCAGATCTAGCAGTATTCAGTATAACTAACTATTAGAGGGTAGTACACTCCTTGTGCAGCAGTATTCAGTATAACAAACTATTAGAGGGTAAAACACTTGTGTAACAGTATTCAGTATAACTAACTATTAGAGGGTAGTATACTTGTGTAGCAGTATTCAGTATAGCAAACTATTAAAGGGTAGTACACACTGTAGGTTCATAGGTTGGTACTAGGCTATCTGCCCTAAGGCATTTATAAGCCCAGCCAGAATGTGTTGGCTTTCGCCGCCCCCTTAGAATAGTTCCTTGTGCCTCTGTTCAGAAGAGCCACTGAAGTGATCCCCGAGGTAAACTTTCTATTTCCCATCCACTCATCAAGGTTTCTTTTGAAGAGGATTAGTGAGGAGCTCTGCCTAATGTAGATAGGAATCTTGTTCCAAAGCATGGGAAGTCTCTGGGACAGGAATCTATCCCTCCAGCACATCCTATTTATTGTTGTGGTGAAGTTTAGATCCCTAGAGCATGTGGCTCGAGGGGATAAGGTTGTCTTTAGCTGGAGCATGTCCATCAATTCTGGGTTGGACATGGCCTTGTATGTCAGGCAGAGATCACGTCTGAGTAGGTGGTATGCAACTGAGTACAACTGGATTTTCTTCAGTCGAGCTGCATAGGGCATCTGTTTGAGGCCAGTGATCCTCTTGGTGAGGTACTTCTGTGGTCTTTCCAGCTGTTGCAGGTGTCTTGTAAGGTACATCCCAAATGGGGCTTTGTACTCTATGATGGGTCTGATGAGTGATTAGTAGAGGGGCACAATGAACTCTTTTGATCTGGATGCCAACCATTTTGTGATTAGGTGGGCCATGTAGAAGGATCTTCTAACCACTTTGGCAATGTGATTATCAAAGGTGAGATTACTGTCTACTTGGGTCCCCAGATCCCTTATTACGTCTTCTGTATTTAGGGGACTACCACCTATCTGGTAGTTTGTGGGTACTTTGTTTTTTCCAAATGGGATGACTATGCACTTTATGCAGCAGTATTCAGTATAACTAACTACTAGAGGGTAGTACACTTGTGTAGCAGTATTTATTATTTATTATTTATTATTATTTATTTATTTTACATTTGTTAACCGGGATGGTCCGACTGGATACATGTCCTTTTTCAGCGGAGGCCCGGGGAGAAAAGCTCCAACAGAGTTACATTGATAATTAGGTACAGTAAATGAGCTGAAAGAACTTAACAAAAACATAGGCTATTTACATACAAGTACAAGACTGCCATTACTATTTCTGAGATTACTACAAATGTAACATTAATAACATATTAGCAAGGACAGTAGGCAGTATAATGACATAGAGTTAGACAGGATACATATTTCTTTATCACAGTATACAAAGTACTTATCATCTTAGCTAGTTGTTTATGTTTTAGTTAATGGCACAGAGCTAGTCTGGGTTTGAGCAAGGACATAGCCAGTGTGACTTGAAGTGGAGTTTTAGACTATTTTTGAATTGACTTAGAGAAGTTGCAAGCGTGATGTTATTTGGGAGAGAGTTCCATATTTTACCAGTGGTGTTGGCAAATAGCGCGTATTCAGAATGACTAACTATTAGAGGGTAGTGCACTTGTGTAGCAGTATTCAGTATAGCAAACTATTAGAGGGTAGTACAGTTGTGTATCAGTATTCAGTATAATGAACTATTAGAGGGTAGTACACTCCTGTAGCAGTATTCAGTATAATAACTAACTATTAGAGGGTAGTACACTAGTGTAGCAGTATTCAGTATAATAACTAACTATTAGAGGGTAGTACACTAGTGTAGCAGTATTCTGAATAACTAACTAT
This sequence comes from Protopterus annectens, assembly GCF_019279795.1. NCBI lineage: Eukaryota > Metazoa > Chordata > Ceratodontiformes > Protopteridae > Protopterus > Protopterus annectens. The sequence continues at coordinate 385,152,527 of NC_056743.1, read as the reverse complement.
TAGAGGGTGGTACACTTGTGCATCAGTATTCAGTATAACAAACTATTAGAAGGTAGTACACCAGTGAAGCAGTATTCAGTATAACTAACTATTAAAGGGTAGAACACTCATGTAGCAGTATTCAGTATAACAAACTATTAGAGGTTAATACACATGTGTAGCAGTGTGCAGTATAACTAACTATTAGAGGGTAGTACACTTGTGTAGAAGTATTCAGTATAACTAAATATTAGAGGGTAGTATATTTAGGTAGCAGTGTTTACTATAACTAACGATTAGAGGGTAGTACACTTGGGTAGCAGTATTCAGTATAAATAACTATTAGAGGGTAGTACTCTCATGTAGCAGTATTCAGTATAAATACCTATTAGAGGGGAGTACACTTGTGTAGCAGTATACAGTTTAACAACGTATTAGAGGGTAGTACACTTGTGTAGCAGTATTCAGTATGTCTTACTGTTAGAGGTAGTACACTTGTGTAGTAGTATTCAGTATAACTAGCTATTTGAGGGTGCTACATTTGGGTAGCAGTATTCAGTAGAACTAAGTATTAGAGAGTATTACAATTGTATAGCAGTATTCAGTACAAGAAACTACACTTGCGTAGCATTATTTAGTATATCTAACTATTAAAGGGTAGTACACCTGTGTAGCAGTAATGAGTATAACTAACTCTTTGAGGGAGTAGACTTGGTAGCAGTGTTCAGTCTATTAGAGGGTAACACACTTGGGTAGCAGTATTCAGTATAGCTAACTATTAGAGGGTAGTACACTTGTGTAGCAGTATTCAGTATGTCTTACTGTTAGAGGTAGTACACTTGTGTAGTAGTATTCAGTATAACTAGCTATTTGAGGGTGCTACATTTGGGTAGCAGTATTCAGTAGAACTAAGTATTAGAGAGTATTACAATTGTATAGCAGTATTCAGTACAAGAAACTACACTTGCGTAGCATTATTTAGTATATCTAACTATTAAAGGGTAGTACACCTGTGCAGCAGTAATGAGTATAACTAACTCTTTGAGGGAATAGACTTGGTAGCAGTGTTCAGTCTATTAGAGGGTAACACACTTGGGTAGCAGTATTTTGTATAACTATTAGAGGGTAGTACACTTCTGCAGCAGTATTCAGTATAACTATGTATTAGAGGGTAGTACACTTGTGGAGCAGTTTTCAGTATAACAAATTATTAGATGGTAGTACACTTGTGTAGCCGTATTTAGTATAAGAAAATATTAGAGGGTACTAAACTTGGGTAGCAGTATTCAGGATAACTATTAGAGGGTAGTGCACTTGGTTAGCAGTATTCAGCATAACTAAGTATTAGAGTGTAGTAAATGTGGGCAGCAGTGTGCAGTACAACTATTAAAGGGTACTACACTTGTGTTACAGTATTCAGTATAGCAAACCATTGGAGGGTAGTACAATTATGTAGCAGTATTCAGTATAATGAACTATTAGATGACAGTACACTCCTGTACCAGTATTCAGTATAACAAACTATTAGAGGGGAGTACACTTGTGTAGTACTATTCAGTATAACTAAGTATTACATGGTAGTACATTTGTGCAGCAGATGGGTGGCCGCAGTGGTGCAGAGGTTAGTGTTGCCACCTCACAGCAAGAGGTTCTCCAGTTCTATCCTTGGCTGGGGTTCCTTCTGTACAGAGTCTGCATGTCCTCCCTGTGGTCGTGTGGGTTTACTCCAGGTGCTCCGGTTTCCTCCCACATCCCAAAGACATGCTGTAGGTGGATTGTATACTCTAAATTGGCCCTAGATGTGAGTGCGTGAGTGTGTGTGTGTGTGTGTGCCTTCCATGGAAGGTTGGGCTCCACACTGGCAACTCGACACCATAAAACTCCACTGTCCATCATGAGCGGACAGGTGATCTGCTGTGGCGACCCCTAACTGGGAAAAAGCTGAAAGAAGAAGATTCAGTACAGGAAACTATTAGCAGTATTCATATGCAGCAGTATTCAGTAAAACTAACTATTAGATGGTAGTACACTCGTGTAACACTATTCAGTATAACAAACTATTAGAGAGTTGTGCACTTGTGTAACAGTATTCAGTATAACTAGGTATTAGAGGGTAGTACACTTGGGTGGCAGTATTCAGTATAACAAACTATTAGAGGGTAGTACACTCGTGTAGCAGTATTCAGTATAACAAACTATTAGAGGGTAGTACACTTGTGTAGCAGTGTTCAGTATAACAAACTATTAGATGGTAGTACACTTGTAGAGACGTATTCACTATAACAAACTATTAGAGGGTAGTGCCCTTATGTAGCAGTATTCAGTATAACTATTAGGGGGTAGTACACTCGTGTAGCAGTATTCAGTATAACAAACAATTAGAGGGTAGTACACTTGTGTAGCAGTCTTCAGTATAACAAAGTATTAGAGGGTAGTACACTTCTGTAGCAGTATTCAGTATAACAAACAATTAGAGGGCAGTACAGTTTTGTAGCAATATTCGGTATAACTAACTATTAGAGGTAGTAGACTGTAGGGCTCATAGGGCTCATAGGTTAGTACTAGGCTAACTGCCCTTGTGAGCCATTGTAAGCCTAGCCAATTATCCATTGTAAGACTCAAACCCTGCACCTTGTGGTTGTAAGGCAAACACCTTGTGTTGCAGTATTCAGTAAAACTAACTATTAGAGGGTAGTAGACTTGTGTAGCGGTGTTCGGTATAACTAACTATTAGAGGGTTGTACACTTGTGTAGCAGTATTCAGTATAGGTTCATAGGTAGGTACTAGGGTATTGGCCCTAGGGCCTATATAAGCCTAGTCAAAAAGGTACTCTGGCTTTCGCCACCCAAGAAAATTATTTTCCTGTGCCCCTGTTGAGCAGAGACACAGAAGTGATCCCTGGAGTGAATTTCCTATTTCCCATCCAATCATCAAGATTTTTCTTGAAGATTGCTAATGAGGAGCTTTGTTTGATATAGATAGGTTGTTTGCTCCAGAGCATGGGAAGTCTCTGGGGCAGGAATCTGTCCCTCCAGCATGTTCTGTATATTGTGGTGACAAGGTTTAGGGTCCTAGAGCATGTAGCCTGGAGGGACTGAGATTTCTTTAAGTGAAGCATGTCCAACAGCTCTGGGTTTGACATAGCTTTGTATGTTAGGCATAGATCGCCTCTGAGAAGACGATATGCGACGGAGTAAAGCTGGAGTTTTTTGAGACGGTTTGTGTAGGGCATCTGTTTGAGGCTGGTAATACTCTTTGTGAGGTATTTCTGCAGCCTTTCTAGTTAATGTCTTGTGATGTACATACCAAAAAAAGGCATTGTACTCTATAATGGGTCTAATGTGTGGTGAGTAGAGGGGAACAATAACCTCTTTTTTCCTGGATGAGAAAACTTTTGTGATGATGTGTGCCATGTAGAAGGATTTTCAGACTACTCTGGCGATGTGATTATCAAAGGAGAGACTACTGTCCACTTGAGTCCCAAGGTCTCTTATCACACTTTCGGTGTTATGTAGACTATCGTCTATGTGGTAGTTCATGGGTACAGAGTTTTTAACCAAAAGGGATGACAAAGCACTTTTTGGCATTGAGCTTGAGGCCATGGCTTTAACACCAGGCATCTGTCTCAGTGAGGCCCTTTTGTAGGATGTCCACATCATTAGGAGTTTCGATTATGGCTCCTAGTTTGCAGTCATCTGTGAACTTCATTAGCCAAAGACCTTCTGTGTTATCCTGTACCTCTGAGAAGTAGATACCAAACAGGAGATGACCCAGTACTGAACCCTGTGGTACTCCACTTGTCAATTGGTCTGAAGTAAGATTTGGAGTCTGCTACTTTCACAGTGTGGGTTCTGTCAGTGAGCCAGTTGGAAACCCATCTTGTGACATAGGGATTTATACCCAATTTAGTGAGTTTATCTATAATTCCAGAGTGGGGGATGGTGTTGAAAGCCTTGGCGAGATCTAAATAGGCTGTGTGAATCACCTTAACACATCTATGGCTTTGGTGACTGCTTCAAAGTCATCTATCGGGTTTAAGAGACATGATCTACATTTTACAAACCTGAACTGGGTGGGGTCCAGAGTTTGGAGATTACCAATGTCATTGTTTATAAGTTCCATGATGATATGTTCCACAGCCTTGCAGACCAGGCTCATCAGGCTAATGGGGCGGTAGCTGCCGGGGTCCATGATGGCTCCCCCTTTGTGGAGTGGGATAACTGTCACTGTGTGGCCATTCAATGGGCACAAAGCTTGAGGTGGGGCTATGATTGAACATGGTACTTAAGTGGGGTGCCACTTCATACTGTAGTTCATGTAGAACGCAGCCTGGGATGTTGTCAGGTCCCATGGATGCTGTGTTCTTGGCTTTGAAGAGTGTGTTTTTTTCATGTGCAGCCATGATTACAGGAACTTTGTATTCTTCTGGTATAGAGACGGACCCTTTAGGGGGTGGGGGGGGGAGGTAAAGTTAGCACTGAACCTATCTGCCAGGATGTTGCCAATATCAGTTGGTTCTGTATATTTAGTGCCATTGTGCTGTAACTCGGAGCAGATCTGAGTGTTGCCATTGAGATTCCTGACATAGTTATAGAATGCTTTGTGGATGTCTTTAGAATCAGTGGCGATTTTGTTTTCATAAGTAGCTTTGGAGGCTTATATGAGGGATCTCAGCTTTTTACTGAGGCTGACCAGGGAGTTCCTCCAAGCATGGGATTTTACTCTTTTTTGCAAGAGTTTCTTTCTTCTGTGTAGAGTTTGTTTATGGCAGGGGACCACCAGATTGGCTTCCATTTTTGGAGGATAGCATCTTGGTTCTGTAAGGGATTGCACGATCCATGCACTCATGTAAGGGCTTATAAAGTGCATTTGTATAGGATTCAGCAGTCATACCTCTAATTTCCATCTGCATGGGTGTTGTGAAGTTTGCCACTTCTGTATTAAGAAGCATGAAGTTGGCTTTGGAGAAATTTTTTTATGCTGGTTTTCCTAATGGGGTGGGGGCAGGATCTGGATGTCTAGGGTGATTAGCTTGTGGTCGGATCTGACTAACGAAGAATTGACCTCTGGTATGCAACACCGGCTGCCCATGTTGGTAATGACCAGGTCTATTAGAGACAGAGAGTAGTACACTTGTGTAGCAGTTTTCAGTATAACAAACTATTAGATGGTAGTACACTTGTGTAGCAGTATTCACTATAACAAACTATTAGAGAGCAGTAAATTGCATAGCAGTATAGTACACTTGTGTAGCAGTATTCAGTATAACAAACTATTAGAAAGTAGAACACTTGTGTAGCAGTATTCAGTATAACAAACTATAAGAGGGTAGTACAATTGTGTAGAATTATTCAGTATAACAAACTATTAGAGGGTAGTACACTTGTGTAGCAATAATCAGTATAGCAAACTATTAGAGGGTAGTACACTTGTGTAGCAGTAGTCAGTATAACTAACTATTAGATGGTAGTACACGTATATAGCAGTATTCTGTATAACTAACTATTAGAGGGTTGTGCACTTGTGTAGCAGTATTCAGTATAGGTTCATAGGTAGGTACTAGGGTATTGGCCCTAGGGCCTATATAAGCCTAGCCAAAAAGGTACTCTGGCTTTCGCCACCCAATAAAATTATTTTCCTGTGCCCCTGTTGAGCAGAGACACAGAAGTGATCCCTGGAGTGAATTTCCTATCTCCCATCCAATCATCCAGATTTTTCTTGAAGATTGCTAATGAGGAGCTTTGTTTGATATAGATAGGTTGTTTGCTCCAGAGCATGGGAAGTCTCTGGGACAGGAATCTGTCCCTCCAGCATGTTCTGTATATTGTGGTGACAAGGTTTTGGAGGGACTGAGATTTCTTTAAGTGAAGCATGTCCAACAGCTCTGGGTTTGACATAGCTTTGTATGTTAGGCATAGATCGCCTCTGAGAAGGCAATATGCGACGGAGTAAAGCTGGAGTTTTTTGAGACGGTTTGTGTAGGGTATCTGTTTGAGGCTGGTAATCCTCTTTGTGAGGTATTTCTGCAGCCTTTCTAGTTAATGTCTTGTGATGTACATACCAAAAAAAGGCATTGTACTCTTATAATGGGTCTAATGAGTGGTGAGTAGAGGGGAACAATAACCTCTTTTTTCCTGGATGAGAAACCTTTTGTGATGATGTGTGCCATGTAGAAGGATTTTCAGACTACTCTGGCGATGTGATTATCAAAGGAGAGACTACTGTCCACTTGAGTCCCAAGGTCTCTTATCACACTTTCGGTGTTATGTAGACTATCGCCTATGTGGTAGTTCATGGGTACAGAGTTTTTAACCAAAAGGGATGACAAAGCACTTTTTGGCATTGAGCTTGAGGCCATGGCTTTAACACCAGGCATCTGTCTCAGTGAGGCCCTTTTGTAGGATGTCCACATCATTAGGAGTTTCGATTATGGCTCCTAGTTTGCAGTCATCTGTGAACTTCATTAGCCAAAGACCTTCTGTGTTATCCTGTACTTCTGAGAAGTAGATACCAAACAGGAGATGACCCAGTACTGAACCCTGTGGTACTCCACTTGTCAATGGTCTGAAATAAGATTTGGAGTCTGCTACTTTCACAGTGTGTGTTCTGCCAGTGAGCCAGTTGGAAACTCATCTTGTGACATAGGGATTTATACCCAATTTAGTGAGTTTATCTATAATTCCAGAGTGGGGGATGGTGTTGAAAGCCTTGGCGAGATCTAAATCGGCTGTGTGAATCACCTTAACTCATCTATGGCTTTGGTGACTGCTTCAGTCATCTATCGGGTTTAAGAGATATGATCTACATTTTACAAACCTGAACTGGGTGGGGTCCAGAGTTTGGAGATTACCAATGTCATTGTTTATAAGTTCCATGATGATATGTTCCACAGCCTTGCAGACCAGGCTCATCAGGCTAATGGGGCAGTAGCTCCCGGGGTCCATGATGGCTCCCCCTTTGTGGAGTGGGATAACTGTCACTGTGTGGCCATTCAGTGGGCACAAAGCTTGAGGTGGGGCTATGATTGAACATGGTACTTAAGTGGGGTGCCACTTCGTACTGTAGTTCATGTAGAACGCAGACTGGGATGTTGTCAGGTCCCATGGATGCTATGTTCTTGGCTTTGGAGAGAGTGTGTTTTTTTCATGTGCAGCCATGATTACAGGAACTTTGTATTCTTCCGGTATACAGATGGACCATTTAGGGGGTGAGGGGGGGGGGGTAAAGTTAGCACTGAACCCATCTGCCAGGATGTTGCCAATATCAGTTGGTTCTGTATATTTAGTGCCATTGTGCTGTAACTCGGAGCAGATCTGAGTGTTGCCATTGAGATTCTTGACTTAGTTATAGAATGCTTTGTGGATGTGTTTAGAATCAGTGGCAATTTTGTTTTCATAAGTAGCTTTGGAGGCTTATATGAGGAATCTCAGCTTTTTACTGAGGCTGACCAGGGAGTTCCTCCAAGCATGGGATTTTACTCTTTTTTGCAAGAGTTTCTTTCTTCTGTGTAGAGTTTGTTTATGGCAGGGGACCACCAGATTGGCTTCCTTTTTTGGAGGATAGCATCTTGGTTCTGTAAGGGATTGCACGATCCATGCACTCATGTAAGGGCTTATAAAGTGCATTTGTATAGGATTCAGCAGTCATACCTCTATTTTCCATCTGCATGGGTGTTGTGAAGTTTGCCACTTCTGTATTAAGAAGCATGAAGTTGGCTTTGGAGAATTTTTTTTATGGTGGTTTTCCTAATGGGGGTGGGGACAGGATCTGGATGTCTAGGGTGATTAGCTTGTGGTCGGATCTGACTAACGAAGAATTGACCTCTGATATGCAACACCGGCTGCCCATGTTGGTAATGACCAGGTCTATTAGAGATAGAGAGTAGTACACTTGTGTAGCAGTTTTCAGTATAACAAACTATTAGATGGTAGTACACTTGTGTAGCAGTATTCACTATAACAAACTATTAGAGAGCAGTAAATTGCATAGCAGTATAGTGCACTTGTGTAGCAGTATTCAGTATAACAAACTATTAGAAAGTAGAACACTTGTGTAGCAGTATTCAGTATAACAAACTATAAGAGGGTAGTACAATTGTGTAGAATTATTCAGTATAACAAACTATTAGAGGGTAGTACACTTGTGTAGCAATATTCAGTATAGCAAACTATTAGAGGGTAGTACACTTTTGTAGCAGTAGTCAGTATAAATACACCAAAATGCTACTAGAGTCGCAGAAAGGGTACCAAAAAGATTTTATATTGAATTTATAAGGATATAAATTTCTCCCATTCCTTATTTATTATACTTTTTATATTTCTATTGATAGAATTGAACTCTACTATTAATCTTTTTTGTGTATTTTTATCATTCCCTTTTCCACACTTATTTTCATTCAAGTTCATATTTTCCATTATTCCTTTAATGGGTTGAAATCTATCCTTCCTACCAATTTCCACTTCTTTCCTAATGTCCCGAATAAAATTGATTGGATAATCCCTTTCTAGGAACATAGTTTCCAATTTGTCACATTCTTGTGTGAAATCTATGTCCCTACTTGTCATCCTTGAACCCCTCACGAACTGTCCTTTAACTATGTTTTTCTTACAATGTGAGGGGTGGGAACTATTATAATGCAGGTAGGAATTACAATATGTGGCTTTTCTAAAAACCCTAGTTTCAAATTTTTGGTCTATTTTAATAACCTCTACATCCAAGTAATTTAAAATGTCCTTATTTATGACATATGTGAATTTCAAGAACTTTGTAGTCAAACTAATATATTCAAAGAACTCATGGAATTTTTGTATTCCTCCAGTCCAGAAAATCACTATATCATCCAAGAATCTGTGGTATAATGTCCAGTATTTATTGAAACTGGAATTAATGACATATTTTTCTTCCCATTTTGAAAGAACTATATTCGCATACGTGGGAGCACATGCTGCTCCCATGGACACCCCACTAATTTGTTGATAAAATTCACCATCAAATATTAAAAAAATATATTTCAATACGGTGTCCATGAGAGCAACTGTAGCTACCTTATCTTCGTGTATCATTTTATGATCTAAATAGATGCTTTCCTCAAAATAATCCATCCCTTCCTTATAAGGGATACAAGAAAACAGGTCTATAATATCAATTGTTATAAATACTAAATCTTCTTTATATACTTCAGGTGTGAGTTCCCTTAAAAAATCCCATGAATCTTTTAATATAGTTTTGTTATTGACCCAAATATGCTTTGATTTTTCATCTACGTATTTAGCCAAGGGTACTGTCTTAGCTCCCTCAGATGTAACTATGGGTCTAAGGGGGGGGGGGGGGGGTTATCTTCATTCTTATGAGTTTTGGGAATCCCGAAGATAGTGGCTATTCTCGGGTTTCTATTTTCAAGATATCTATGTGTCCTAACATCAATTACTTTCTCAATTAACAAGTTTTCTAACACCATATCAATCTTTTTGTATGCTATTTCAATTTCATTCTTTGATACTATACTGTACTTACTTTCATCTCCCAAAATAGAATTCATTTTAGCTTCATACAATATTTTATCCATGATTACAATACCCCCTCCCTTATCCGGTTTCATGATTCTCACACTCTCATTATATTTTAATTCATTTAATATTTCATTTTCCTTTTCTGTCAAATTATAATTAAGTCTATTATTGCCCCTTACTTTTCTAACTTCTTTTTCTAATACATTTTCTAAATTCTTAAGCTGCGGTAAAAGTAGTGGGTTATATACAGAACTCCTAGTCAATCTTACCCCTTCACTCTCATTTCTTTTAAACCCAGCTCTTGTAGTGAGGATAGACAAATTAATTTTCCTAATAAATAATTTAATATCTAATATAGTTCCTGCTACTTCCCCTTTCTTAGTTGGAATATACTTTAAACCCTTACTCAACAAATTAAAATGATCCTTAGTTAACAAAACATCACTGAAGTTATAAATAGAGAAACCTCTGTATGTACCTTTGTCTTTATTAAAAATAATATCTTGGGAATCATTCAACTTTGTACTGGATGAGGGGATACAACTTAATATCTTCCCCTCCCCCTTCTCCCCCCTCTCATGTGAAAATTTCCTCTCTTAGACTGGGGTGGTTGAACTTCATCTACATTGTTCCTTAAAGGGGGAAATTCTTCATCATACATTTCCATTCTCCCCCATCCCTCTTCATTGTCTCTCTTATTATAATTCTGTTGATAAAACATTTGATTCTTAAACGTATAATTATTTCTTTTACTATTAATGTATGCAGGTTTGGGATAACTGGTATTATTATTATATTCTTTGATATCCCTATCCAGTTTTCCCATTTTGCGCTGTATGATAATTTCACATTTAGAGTCTATGTCATTTCGAATCTTAAAATACTTTTCTTTCTCTTCTCCAATATTGAAAATTGAATCATTCTTGATACATAAATCTAATTCATGAATTTCTTTTCCCAATATTTCCTGTCTTCTAACATTGTCATCTATAATCAGCTGGACTACTTCCAGCCCACATTTATTAAACACTTTCACCAAATTTTCATGAAACAATGAACCATTCTCCACATTATTGGGATATTTGTACATCCTAAGCCCCTTAGGGACTATCTCTTTAAATAAACATTCATTGAGATATGCATTCTCAATACTCAATGTCCTGTATTGTGTCATTAGTTTAGTAAGTTCATTTAATTTAGCTGCATAGGAACGACCTTCAATACGGTTTTTGTAAGCTTGTTGATTATCATCTTTAAATAAATAATCTTTCTTTAACCACTCATTTGTGGTTTGATAGTCCAAAACAACAGTACCTTTAGATAGCAGTGAAGACTTCGGTCTAGCCCCCTGCGAACTATAATTCCTTTCCGTCATTTCAGTTCTTTCCGTTCCTTTCACCAAAACACTAGGCGTTCTCATGGGGTTAAAACTCGTCCCTTCGATGTCCTCAGGGTCGCCGGCTGCATCTTCACCGCCAATAAGCTCCCTCTTTCTTTTGGACGTTGGCCCCAAGAGTCTCCCAGATATACCGCCATCAGTGTATACCGCTGCCTTGCCAGGCAGTAAGGTTTGACACAAAGGAGTAAGCAGGTCGATTAGTTCTGTCAATTGGCCAATGAGCTTACGCGTCTGGCCCACTTCTTCTTGCACTTCCGTACTCATGGTACTGTGTTCAAAATAAACAGTCAAACTGCAACTCAGGTCCACCTGATAGACACCAAGAATCACAAAAACGATGGAAGGTAGCACACAAAACGACTATAAATACACCAAAATGCTACTAGAGTCGCAGAAAGAGTACCAAAAAGATTTTATATTGAATTTATAAGGATATAAATTTCTCCCATTCCTTATTTATTATACTTTTTATATTCCTATTGATAGAATTGAACTCTACTATTAATCTTTTTTGTGTATTTTTATCATTCCCTTTTCCACACTTATTTTCATTCAAGTTCATATTTTCCATTATTCCTTTGATGGGTTGAAATCTATCCTTCCTATCAATTTCCACTTCTTTCCTAATGTCCCGAATAAAATTGATTGGATAACCCCTTTCTAGGAACATAGTTTCCAATTTATCACATTCTTGTGTGAAGTCTATGTCCCTACTTGTCATCCTTGAACCCCTCACGAACTGTCCTTTGACTATGTTTTTCTTACAATGTGAGGGGTGGAAACTATTATAATGCAGGTAGGAATTACAATATGTGGCTTTTCTAAAAACCCTAGTTTCAAATTTTTGGTCTATTTTAATAACCTCTACATCCAAGTAATTTAAAATGTCCTTATTTATGACATATGTGAATTTCAAGAACTTTGTAGTCAAACTAATATATTCAAATAACTCATGGAATTTTTGTATTCCTCCAGTCCAGAAAATCCCTATATCATCCAAGAATCTGTGGTATAATGTCCAGTATAGTAGTCAGTATAACTAACTATTAGATGGTAGTACACGTATATAGCAGTATTCAGTATAACTAACTATTAGAGGGTTGTGCACTTGTGTAGCAGTATTCAGTATAGGTTCATAGGTAGGTACTAGGGTATTGGCCCTAGGGCCTATATAAGCCTAGCCAAAAAGGTACTCTGGCTTTCGCCACCCAATAAAATTATTTTCCTGTGCCCCTGTTGAGCAGAGACACAGAAGTGATCCCTGGAGTGAATTTCCTATCTCCCATCCAATCATCCAGATTTTTCTTGAAGATTGCTAATGAGGAGCTTTGTTTGATATAGATAGGTTGTTTGCTCCAGAGCATGGGAAGTCTCTGGGACAGGAATCTGTCCCTCCAGCATGTTCTGTATATTGTGGTGACAAGGTTTTGGAGGGACTGAGATTTCTTTAAGTGAAGCATGTCCAACAGCTCTGGGTTTGACATAGCTTTGTATGTTAGGCATAGATCGCCTCTGAGAAGGCGATATGCGACGGAGTAAAGCTGGAGTTTTTTGAGACGGTTTGTGTAGGGTATCTGTTTGAGGCTGGTAATCCTCTTTGTGAGGTATTTCTGCAGCCTTTCTAGTTAATGTCTTGTGATGTACATACCAAAAAAAGGCATTGTACTCTTATAATGGGTCTAATGAGTGGTGAGTAGAGGGGAACAATAACCTCTTTTTTCCTGGATGAGAAACCTTTTGTGATGATGTGTGCCATGTAGAAGGATTTTCAGACTACTCTGGCGATGTGATTATCAAAGGAGAGACTACTGTCCACTTGAGTCCCAAGGTCTCTTATCACACTTTCGGTGTTATGTAGACTATCGCCTATGTGGTAGTTCATGGGTACAGAGTTTTTAACCAAAAGGGATGACAAAGCACTTTTTGGCATTGAGCTTGAGGCCATGGCTTTAACACCAGGCATCTGTCTCAGTGAGGCCCTTTTGTAGGATGTCCACATCATTAGGAGTTTCGATTATGGCTCCTAGTTTGCAGTCATCTGTGAACTTCATTAGCCAAAGACCTTCTGTGTTATCCTGTACTTCTGAGAAGTAGATACCAAACAGGAGATGACCCAGTACTGGACCCTGTGGTACTCCACTTGTCAATGGTCTGAAATAAGATTTGGAGTCTGCTACTTTCACAGTGTGGGTTCTGCCAGTGAGCCAGTTGGAAACTCATCTTGTGACATAGGGATTTATACCCAATTTAGTGAGTTTATCTATAATTCCAGAGTGGGGGATGGTGTTGAAAGCCTTGGCGAGATCTAAATCGGCTGTGTGAATCACCTTAACTCATCTATGGCTTTGGTGACTGCTTCAAAGTCATCTATCAGGTTTAAGAGATATGATCTACATTTTACAAACCTGAACTGGGTGGGGTCCAGAGTTTGGAGATTACCAATATCATTGTTTATAAGTTCCATGATGATATGTTCCACAGCCTTGCAGACCAGGCTCATCAGGCTAATGGGGCAGTAGCTCCCGGGGTCCATGATGGCTCCCCCTTTGTGGAGTGGGATAACTGTCACTGTGTGGCCATTCAGTGGGCACAAAGCTTGAGGTGGGGCTATGATTGAACATGGTACTTAAGTGGGGTGCCACTTCGTACTGTAGTTCATGTAGAACGCAGACTGGGATGTTGTCAGGTCCCATGGATGCTATGTTCTTGGCTTTGGAGAGAGTGTGTTTTTTTCATGTGCAGCCATGATTACAGGAACTTAGTATTCTTCTGGTATACAGATGGACCCTTTAGGGGGTGAGGGGGGGGGGGTAAAGTTAGCACTGAACCTATCTGCCAGGATGTTGCCAATATCAGTTGGTTCTGTATATTTAGTGCCATTGTGCTGTAACTCGGAGCAGATCTGAGTGTTGCCATTGAGATTCTTGACATAGTTATAGAATGCTTTGTGGATGTCTTTAGAATCAGTGGCAATTTTGTTTTCATAAGTAGCTTTGGAGGCTTATATGAGGAATCTCAGCTTTTTACTGAGGCTGACCAGGGAGTTCCTCCAAGCATGGGATTTTACTCTTTTTTGCAAGAGTTTCTTTCTTCTGTGTAGAGTTTGTTTATGGCAGGGGACCACCAGATTGGCTTCCTTTTTTAGAGGATAGCATCTTGGTTCTGTAAGGGATTGCACGAACCATGCACTCATGTAAGGGCTTATAAAGTTCATTTGTATAGGATTCAGCAGTCATACCTCTATTTTCCATCTGCATGGGTGTTGTGAAGTTTGCCACTTCTGTATTAAGAAGCATGAAGTTGGCTTTGGAGAATTATTTTTATGGTGGTTTTCCTAATGGGGGTGGGGGCAGGATCTGGATGTCTAGGGTGATTAGCTTGTGGTCGGATCTGACTAACGAAGAATTGACCTCTGGTATGCAACACCGGCTGCCCATGTTGGTAATGACCAGGTCTATTAGAGATAGAGAGTAGTACACTTGTGTAGCAGTTTTCAGTATAACAAACTATTAGATGGTAGTACACTTGTGTAGCAGTATTCACTATAACAAACTATTAGAGAGCAGTAAATTGCATAGCAGTATAGTACACTTGTGTAGCAGTATTCAGTATAACAAACTATTAGAAAGTAGAACACTTGTGTAGCAGTATTCAGTATAACAAACTATAAGAGGGTAGAACAATTGTGTAGAATTATTCAGTATAACAAACTATTAGAGGGTAGTACACTTGTGTAGCAATATTCAGTATAGCAAACTATTAGAGGGTAGTACACTTGTGTAGCAGTAGTCAGTATAACTAACTATTAGATGGTAGTACACGTATATAGCAGTATTCAGTATGACTAACTATTAGAGGGTTGTGCACTTGTGTAGCAGAATTCAGTATAGGTTCATAGGTAGGTACTAGGGTATTGGCCCTATGGCCTATATAAGCCTAGCCAAAAAGGTACTCTGGCTTTCGCCACCCAATAAAATTATTTTCCTGTGCCACTGTTGAGCAGAGACACAGAAGTGATCCCTGGAGTGAATTTCCTATCTCCCATCCAATCATCCAGATTTTTCTTGAAGATTGCTAATGAGGAGTTTTGTTTGATATAGATAGGTTGTTTGCTCCAGAGCATGGGAAGTCTCTGGGGCAGGAATCTGTCCCTCCAGCATGTTCTGTATATTGTGTTGACAAGATTTTGGAGGGACTGAGATTTCTTTAAGTGAAGCATGTCCAACAGCTCTGGGTTTGACATAGCTTTGTATGTTAGGCATAGATCGCCTCTGAGAAGGCGATATGCGACGGAGTAAAGCTGGAGTTTTTTGAGACGGTTTGTGTAGGGTATCTGTTTGAGGCTGGTAATCCTCTTTGTGAGGTATTTCTGCAGCCTTTCTAGTTAATGTCTTGTGATGTACATATCAAAAAAAGGCATTGTACTCTTATAATGGGTCTAATGAGTGGTGAGTAGAGGGGAACAATAACCTCTTTTTTCCTGGATGAGAAACCTTTTGTGATGATGTGTGCCATGTAGAAGGATTTTCAGACTACTCTGGCGATGTGATTATCAAAGGAGAGACTACTGTCCACTTGAGTCCCAAGGTCTCTTATCACACTTTCGGTGTTATGTAGACTATTGCCTATGTGGTAGTTCATGGGTACAGAGTTTTTAACCAAAAGGGATGACAAAGCACTTTTTGGCATTGAGCTTGAGGCCATGGCTTTAACACCAGGCATCTGTCTCAGTGAGGCCCTTTTGTAGGATGTCCACATCATTAGGAGTTTCGATTATGGCTCCTAGTTTGCAGTCATCTGTGAACTTCATTAGCCAAAGACCTTCTGTGTTATCCTGTACTTCTGAGAAGTAGATACCAAACAGGGGATGACCCAGTACTGAACCCTGTGGTACTCCACTTGTCAATTGGTCTGAAGTAAGATTTGGAGTCTGCTACTTTCACAGTGTGGGTTCTGTCAGTGAGCCAGTTGGAAACCCATCTTGTGACATAGGGATTTATACCCAATTTAGTGAGTTTATCTATAATTCCAGAGTGGGGGATGGTGTTGAAAGCCTTGGCGAGATCTAAATAGGCTGTGTGAATCACCTTAACTCATCTATGGCTTTGGTGACTGCTTCAAAGTCATCTATCGGGTTTAAGAGACATGATCTACATTTTACAAACCTGAACTGGGTGGGGTCCAGAGTTTGGAGATTACCAATGTCATTGTTTATAAGTTCCATGATGATATGTTCCACAGCCTTGCAGACCAGGCTCATCAGGCTAATGGGGCGGTAGCTGCCGGGGTCCATGATGGCTCCCCCTTTGTGGAGTGGGATAACTGCCACTGTGTGGCCATTCAATGGGCACAAAGCTTGAGGTGGGGCTATGATTGAACATGGTACTTAAGTGGGCTGCCACTTCATAATGTAGTTCATGTAGAACGCAGCCTGGGATGTTGTCAGGTCCCATGGATGCTGTGTTCTTGGCTTTGGAGAGTGTGTTTTTTTCATGTGCAGCCATGATTACAGGAACTTTGTATTCTTCTGGTATAGAGATGGACCCTTTAGGGGGTGGGGGGTGGGGGTAAAGTTAGCACTGAACCTATCTGCCAGGATGTTGCCAATATCAGTTGGTTCTGTATATTTAGTGCCATTGTGCTGTAACTCGGAGCAGATCTGAGTGTTGCCATTGAGATTCCTGACATAGTTATAGAATGCTTTGTGGATGTCTTTAGAATCAGTGGCGATTTTGTTTTCATAAGTAGCTTTGGAGGCTTATATGAGGGATCTCAGCTTTTTACTGAGGCTGACCAGGGAGTTCCTCCAAGCATGGGATTTTACTCTTTTTTGCAAGAGTTTCTTTCTTCTGTGTAGAGTTTGTTTATGGCAGGGGACCACCAGATTGGCTTCCATTTTTGGAGGATAGCATCTTGGTTCTGTAAGGGATTGCATGATCCATGCACTCATGTAAGGGCTTATAAAGTGCATTTGTATAGGATTCAGCAGTCATACCTCTATTTTCCATCTGCATGGGTGTTGTGAAGTTTGCCACTTCTGTATTAAGAAGCATGAAGTTGGCTTTGGAGAATTTTTTTTATGGTGGTTTTCCTAATGGGGGTGGGGGCAGGATCTGGATGTCTAGGGTGATTAGCTTGTGGTCGGATCTGACTAACGAAGAATTGACCTCTGGTATGCAACACCGGCTGCCCATGTTGGTAATGACCAGGTCTATTAGAGATAGAGAGTAGTACACTTGTGTAGCAGTATTCACTATAACAAACTATTAGAGAGCAGTAAATTGCATAGCAGTATAGTACACTTGTGTAGCAGTATTCAGTATAACAAACTATTAGAAAGTAGAACACTTGTGTAGCAGTATTCAGTATAACAAACTATAAGAGGGTAGTACAATTGTGTAGAATTATTCAGTATAACAAACTATTAGAGGGTAGTACACTTGTGTAGCAGTAGTCAGTATAACTAACTATTAGATGGTAGTACACGTATATAGCAGTATTCAGTATAACTAACTATTAGAGGGTTGTGCACTTGTGTAGCAGTATTCAGTATAGGTCCATAGGTAGGTACTAGGGTATTGGCCCTAGGGCCTATATAAGCCTAGCCAAAAAGGTACTCTGGCTTTCGCCACCCAATAAAATTATTTTCCTGTGCCCCTGTTGAGCAGAGACACAGAAGTGATCCCTGGAGTGAATTTTCTATCTCCCATCCAATCATCCAGATTTTTCTTGAAGATTGCTAATGAGGAGCTTTGTTTGATATAGATAGGTTGTTTGCTCCAGAGCATGGGAAGTCTCTGGGACAGGAATCTGTCCCTCCAGCATGTTCTGTATATTGTGGTGACAAGGTTTTGGAGGGACTGAGATTTCTTTAAGTGAAGCATGTCCAACAGCTCTGGGTTTGACATAGCTTTGTATGTTAGGCATAGATCGCCTCTGAGAAGGCGATATGCGACGGAGTAAAGCTGGAGTTTTTTGAGACGGTTTGTGTAGGGTATCTGTTTGAGGCTGGCAATCCTCTTTGTGAGGTATTTCTGCAGCCTTTCTAGTTAATGTCTTGTGATGTACATACCAAAAAAAGGCATTGTACTCTTATAATGGGTCTAATGAGTGGTGAGTAGAGGGGAACAATAACCTCTTTTTTCCTGGATGAGAAACCTTTTGTGATGATGTGTGCCATGGAGAAGGATTTTCAGACTACTCTGGCGATGTGATTATCAAAGGAGAGACTACTGTCCACTTGAGTCCCAAGGTCTCTTATCACACTTTCGGTGTTATGTAGACTATCGCCTATGTGGTAGTTCATGGGTACACAGTTTTTAACCAAAAGGGATGACAAAGCACTTTTTGGCATTGTGCTTGAGGCCATGGCTTTAACACCAGGCATCTGTCTCAGTGAGGCCCTTTTGTAGGATGTCCACATCATTAGGAGTTTCGATTATGGCTCCTAGTTTGCAGTCATCTGTGAACTTCATTAGCCAAAGACCTTCTGTGTTATCCTGTACTTCTGAGAAGTAGATACCAAACAGGAGATGACCCAGTACTGAACCCTGTGGTACTCCACTTGTCAATGGTCTGAAATAAGATTTGGAGTCTGCTACTTTCACAGTGTGGGTTCTGCCAGTGAGCCAGTTGGAAACTCATCTTGTGACATAGGGATTTATACCCAATTTAGTGAGTTTATCTATAATTCCAGAGTGGGGGATGGTATTGAAAGCCTTGGCGAGATCTAAATCGGCTGTGTGAATCACCTTAACTCATCTATGGCTTTGGTGACTGCTTCAAAGTCATCTATCGGGTTTAAGAGATATGATCTACATTTTACAAACCTGAACTGGGTGGGGTCCAGAGTTTGGAGATTACCAATGTCATTGTTTATAAGTTCCATGATGAAATGTTCCACAGCCTTGCAGACCAGGCTCATCAGGCTAATGGGGCAGTAGCTCCCGGGGTCCATGATGGCTCCCCCTTTGTGGAGTGGGATAACTGTCACTGTGTGGCCATTCAGTGGGCACAAAGCTTGAGGTGGGGCTATGATTGAACATGGTACTTAAGTGGGGTGCCACTTCGTACTGTAGTTCATGTAGAACGCAGACTGGGATGTTGTCAGGTCCCATGGATGCTATGTTCTTGGCTTTGGAGAGAGTGTGTTTTTTTCATGTGCAGCCATGATTACAGGAACTTTGTATTCTTCCGGTATACAGATGGACCCTTTAGGGGGTGAGGGGGGGGGGGTAAAGTTAGCACTGAACCTATCTGCCAGGATGTTGCCAATATCAGTTGGTTCTGTATATTTAGTGCCATTGTGCTGTAACTCGGAGCAGATCTGAGTGTTGCCATTGAGATTCTTGACATAGTTATAGAATGCTTTGTGGATGTCTTTAGAATCAGTGGCGATTTTGTTTTCATAAGTAGCTTTGGAGGCTTATATGAGGGATCTCAGCTTTTTACTGAGGCTGACCAGGGAGTTCCTCCAAGCATGGGATTTTACTCTTTTTTGCAACAGTTTCTTTCTTCTGTGTAGAGTTTGTTTATGGCAGGGGACCACCAGATTGGCTTCCTTTTTTGGAGGATAGCATCTTGGTTCTGTAAGGGATTGCACGATCCATGCACTCATGTAAGGGCTTATAAAGTGCATTTGTATAGGATTCAGCAGTCATACCTCTATTTTCCATCTGCATGGGTGTTGTGAAGTTTGCCACTTCTGTATTAAGAAGCATGAAGTTGGCTTTGGAGAAATTTTTTTATGGTGGGTTTCCTAATGGCGGTGGGGGCAGGATCTGGATGTCTAGAGTGATTAGCTTGTGGTCGGATCTGACCAATGAAGAATTGACCTCTGGTATGCAACACCGGTTGCCCATGTTGGTAATGACCAGGTCTATTAGAGATAGAGAGTAGTACACTTGTGTAGCAGTTTTCAGTATAACAAACTATTAGATGGTAGTACACTTGTGTAGCAGTATTCACTATAACAAACTATTAGAGAGCAGTAAATTGCATAGCAGTATAGTACACTTGTGTAGTAGTATTCAGTATAACAAACTATTAGAAAGTAGAACACTTGTGTAGCAGTATTCAGTATAACAAACTATAAGAGGGTAGTACAATTGTGTAGAATTATTCAGTATAACAAACTATTAGAGGGTAGTACACTTGTGTAGCAATATTCAGTATAGCAAACTATTAGAGGGTAGTACACTTGTGTAGCAGTAGTCAGTATAACTAACTATTAGATGGTAGTACACATATAGCAGTATTCAGTATAACTAACTATTAGCGGGTAGTACACTTGTGTAGCAGTATTCAGTATAACTTTTAGAGGGTAGTACACTTCTGTAGCAGTATTCAGTATAGCAAACTATAAGAGGGTAGTGCACTTGTGCAGCAGTATTCAGTATAACAAACTATGAGAGGGTAGTACACTTGTGTAGCAGTATTCATTATAAGTAACTATTAGAGGGTAGTACACTTGTGTAGCAGTATTCATTATAAGTAACTATTAGAGGGTAGTACACTTGTGTAGCAGTATTCAGTATAACTAATTATTAGAAAGTAGAACACTTGTGTAGCAGTATTCAGTATAATTAATTATTAGACAGTAGAACACTTGTGTAGCAGTATTCATTATAAATAACTATTAGAGGGTAGTACACTTCTGTAGCAGTATTCAGTATAGCAAACTATTAGAGGGTAGTGCACTTGTGCAGCAGTATTCAGTATAACAAACTATGAGAGGGTAGTACACTTGTGTAGCAGTATTCATTATAAGTAACTATTAGAGGGTAGTACACTTGTGTAGCAGTATTCATTATAAGTAACTATTAGAGGGTAGTACACTTGTGCAGCAGTATCAATAAAACTAACTATTAGACGGTAGTACACTCCTGTAACCCTATTTGGTATAACAAACTATTAGAGGGTAGTACACTTGGGTAGCAGTATTCAGTAAAGCTAACTATTAGGGGTTAGTACACTTCTGTACCAGTTTTCACAAACTATTAGAGGGTAGTACACTTGTGTAGCAGTATTCAGTTTAACAAACTATTACAGGGTAGTACACTTTTGTAACAGTATTCAGTATAACAAACTATTACAGGGTAGCATACCATGTAGCCGTATTCAGTATAGCAACCTATTAGAGGGTAGTACACTTTTATAGCAGTATTCAGTATAACAAACTATTAGAGGGTAGTACATGTGTGCAGCAGTATTCAGTATAACTAAGTATTAGAGGGTAGTACACTTGTTCATAGGTTGGTACTAGACTATCGGCCCTAGGGCCTGTACAAGGCTAGCCATAACAATTCCTTGGCTATTTCTTCCCACAATATTTACTTGTGTAGCAGTATTCGTATAACGAACTATTAGAGGGTAGTACACTTGTGTAGCAGTATTCAGTATAACAACTATTACAGAGTAGTACACTTGCATAGCAGTATTCAGTATAACAAACTATTAGAGGGTAATACACTTGTGTAGCAGTATTTGGTATAGGACACTACTACAGGGTAGTACACTTGTGTAACAGTATTCAGTATAACAAACTATGACAGGGTAGTACACTTGTGTAGCAGTATTCAGTATAACAAACTACTAGAGGGTAGTACACTTGTGTAGCAGTATTTGGTATAGCACACTATTACAGCGTAATATACTTGTGTAGCAGTATTCAGTATACCAAACTATTAGAAGGCAGTATACTTGTGTAGCAGTATTCAGTATAGCAAAGTATTAGGGGGTAGTACACTTGTGTAGCAGCATTCAGTATAACTAAGTATTACAGGGAAGTACACTTATGTAGCAGTATTCAGTATACCTAACTATTAGGAGGTAGTACACTTGTCCAGCAGTATTCAGTATAACTAACTATCAGAGGGTAATACACTCATGTAGCAGTATTCAGTATAACAAACTATTAGAGGGTAGTACACTTGGGTAGCAGTATTCAGTATAACAAACTATTAGAGGGTAGTACACTTGGGTAGCAGTATTCAGTATAACTAACTATCAGAGGGTAGTACACTCATGCAGCAGTATTCAGTATAAAAAACTATTAGGGGGTAGTACACTCCTTGTGTAGCAGTATTCAGTATAGCAAACTATTAGAAGGTAGTACACTCCGTATGCTGCAGTATTCAGTATAACTAACTACTAGAGGGAAGTACACTTGTGTAGCAGTATTCAGTATAGCACACTATTAGAGGGTAGTACATTTGAGAAGCAGTATTCAGTATAGCAAACTATTAGAGGGTAGTACAGTTGTGTATCAGTATTCATTATAATGAACTATTAGAGGGTAGTACACTAGTGTAGCAGTATTCTGCATAACTAATTATTAGAGGGTTGCACACTTGAGTAGCAGTATTCAGTATAACTAACTATTAGAGGGTAGTACACCCGTGTAACAGTGTTCAGTATAACAAACTATTGAAGGGTAGTACACTCCTGTAGCAGTATTCAGTATAACTAACTATTATAGTGTAGTACACTTGTGTAGCAATATTCAGTATAACTAACTATTAGAGGGTGGTACACTTGTGCATCAGTATTCAGTATAAGAAACTATTAGAAGGTAGTACACCCATGAAGCAGTATTCAGTATAACTAACTATTAGAGGGTAGTACACTCATGTAGCAGTATTCAGTATAAAAACTGTTAGGAGGTAGTACACATGTGTAGCAGTATTCAGAATAACTATTAGAGGGTAGTGCGCTTGTGTAGCAGTATTCAGTATAACACACTATTAGAGGGTAGTACACTTGAGAAGCAGTATTCAGTATAGCAAACCATTAAAGGGTAGTACAGTTGTGTATCAGTATTCAGTATAATCAACTATTAGAGGGTAGTATACTCCTGTAGCAATATTCAGTATAATAACTAACTATTAGAGGGTAGTAACTGCGGTGGTGGTGCTGCGGTAGCGTTGTCGCCTCACAGTAAGATGTTGTCCTGTTCGATTCTCAGCTAGAGCGTCTTCTGTGTGGAGACATGCGTGAATGGGCGTACCTTCATTGAAGGTTGTGCGTCAGGGCCGGCAACTCTGCACATAAAAATCTACTGCCAATCATTAGCGGACCGGAGTTCCGCTGTGGTGAAGCCTAACCGGGAAACGCCGAAAGACACAACAACAACAACAACACTAGTGCAGCAGTATTCTGCATAACTAATTATTAGAGGGTTGCACACTTGGGTAGCAGTATTCAGTATAACTAACTATTAATGGGTAGTTCTCCTGGGTAGCAGTATTCAGTTTAACTAACTCTTAGAGGGAAGTACACTTGTGCAGCAGTATTCAGTATTACAAATTTTAGAGGGTAGTACACTTGTGCAGCAGTATTCCGTATAATAAAACTATTAGAGAGTAGTACACTTGTGTTGCACTATTCAGTATAGCAAACTATTAGAGGGTAGTACACTTGGGTAGCAGTATTCAGTATAACTAACTATTAGAGGGTAGTACACCCGTGTAACAGTGTTCAGTATAACAAACTATTGAAGGGTAGTACACTCCTGTAGCAGTATTCAGTATAACAACTAACTATTAGAGGGTGGTACACTTGTGTAGCAGTATTCAGTATAACTAACTATTAGAGGGTGGTATACTTGTGTAGCAGTATTCAGTATAACTAACTATTAGAGGGTGGTACACTTGTGCATCAGTATTCAGTATAACAAACTATTAGAAGGTAGTGCATCCGTGAAGCAGTATTCATTATAACTAACTATTAGAGGGTAGTACACTCATGTAGCAGTATTCAGTATAACAAACTGTTAGATGGTAGTACACATGTGTAACAATGTTCAGTATAACTAATGATTAGAGGTTAGTACACTTGTGTAGAAGTATTCAGTATAACTAACTATTAGAGGGTAGTACACTTGGGGAGCAGTATTCAGTATAAATAAATATTAGAGGGTAGTACACTCGTGTAGCTGTATTCATTATAACAAACTATTAGAGAGTAGTACACTCATGTAGCAGTTTTCAGTATAACAAACTATTAGAGGGTAGTACATTTGTTTAGCACATTTCAGTATAGCTAGCTATTAGAGGGTTGTACACTTGGGTAGCAGTATTCAGCATAACTAACTATTACACGGTAGTACACTTGTGTAGTAGTATTCAATATAACACACTATTAGGGGGTAGTACACTTGAGAAGCAGTATTTAGTATAGCAAACTATTAGAGGGTAGTACATTTGTGTATCAGTATTCAGTATAATGAACAATTAGAGGGTAGTACACTCCTGTACCAGTATTCAGTATAATAGCTAACTATTAGAGGGTAGTACACTTGGGTAGTACTATTCAGTATAACTAACTATTAGAGGGTAGTGTACTTAGGTAGCAGTATTCAGTATAACTAACTATTAGAGAGTAGTACACTAGTGTAGCAGTATTCAGTATAACTAACTATTAGAATGTAGTACACACATGTAAGAGTGTTCAGTATAACAAACTATTAGAGGGTAGTACACTCCTGTAGCAGTATTCAGTATAATAACTAACTATTAGAGGGTGGTACACTTGTGCATCAGTATTCAGTATAACAAACTATTAGAAGGTAGTATACCTGTGTAGCAGTATTCAGTATAGCAAACTATTAGAGGGTAGTACACTTGTGTTGCTGTACTCAGTATAACTATCTATTATATGGTAGTGCACTTGGGTAGCAGTATTCAGTATAACTAACAATTACAGGGTAGTACACTTGAGAGGCAGTATTCAGTATAGCAAACTATTAGAGGGTAGTACAGTTGTGTATCAGTATTCAGTATAATGAACTATTAGAGGGTAGTACACATGTAGCAGTATTCATTATAAGTAACTATTAGAGGGTAGTACACTTGTGTAGCAGTATTCAGTATAACTAACTATTAGAGGGTAGGACACTTGGGTAGCAGTATTCAGTATAGCAAACTATTAGAGGGTAGTACACTTGGGTAGCACTATTCAGTATAACTAACTATTAGAGTGTAGTACACACATGTAACAGTGTTCAGTATAAGAAACTATTAGAGGGTAGTACACTCCTGTAGCAGTATTCAGTATAATAACTAACTATTAGAGGGTAGTACACTTGTGTAGCAGTATTCAGCATAACTAACTATAGAGGGTGGTATACTTGTGCATCAGTATTCTGTATAAAAAAACTATTAGAGGGTAGTACACATGTAGCAGTATTCAGTATAACTAACTATTAGAGGGTAGTACACTTGTTCATAGGTAGGTACTAGGTTATCTGCCCAAAGACATTTATATGCCTAGCCAGAATGTGTTGGCTTTCACCACCCCCTTAGATTAGTTCCCTGTGCCTCTGTCCTGCAGAGCCACTGAAGTGATCCCCGAGGTAAACTGTCTGTTTCCCATCAACTCATCAAGGTTTCTTTTGAAGAGTGTTAGTGAGGAGCTCTGCCTAATGTAGATTGGAATCTTGTTCCAAAGTATGGGAAGTCTCTGGTACAGGAATCTATCCCTCCAGCACGTCCTAGTTATCGTTGTGGTGAGGTTTAGATCCCTACAGCATGTGGCTCAAG
Organism: Protopterus annectens; assembly: GCF_019279795.1. Taxonomy (NCBI): domain Eukaryota; kingdom Metazoa; phylum Chordata; order Ceratodontiformes; family Protopteridae; genus Protopterus; species Protopterus annectens. The sequence continues at coordinate 385,127,099 of NC_056743.1, read as the reverse complement.
GGGATAAGGTTTTCTTTAGGTGGAACATGTCCATCAATTCTGGGTTGGATATGGCCTTGTATGTCAGGCAGAGATCACCTCTGAGTAGGCGGTATGTAACCGAGTACAGCTGGAGTTTCTTCAGTTGAGCTGCATAGTGCATCTGTTTGAGGCCAGTGATCCTCTTGGTGAGGTACTTCTGTGGTCTTTCCAGCTGTTGCAGGTGTCTTGTAAGGTACATCACAAATGGGGCATTGTACTCTATGATGGGTCCGATAAGTGATGAGTAGAGGGGCACAATGACCTCTTTTGATCTTGATGCGAACTCTTTTCTGATTACGTTGGCCATGTAGAAGGATTTTCTAACTACTTTGGCAATGTGATTATCAAAGGTGAGATTACTATCTACTTGGGTCCCCAGATCCTTTATTACATCTTCCATATTTAGGGGACTACCACCTATGTGGTAGTTTGTGGGTAGTTTGTGTTTTCCAAAGGGGATGGCTATGCACTTTTTGGCATTTAGCTTGAGGCCATGATTGTAACACCAGGTATCCTTCTCAGTGAGACCCTTTTGGAGGATGTCTGTTTCAGCCGGAGAGTCAATTATAGCTCCTAGTTTGCAGTTGTCTGAGAACTTGGTCAGCCATAGTCCTCCTGTGCTTGCCTGTACCTCTGAGAAGTATATGCCGAACAGGAGGGGTCCTAGGATTGATCCCTGGGGAACACCACTTGTCACCAGTTTAGAGTTGAACCTAGCTCCTGCAACTCTCACCATGTGGGTTCTGTACGTGAGCCGGTTGGCAACCCATCTTGTGACATAGGGGTTTATGTTCAGGCTGGTGAGCTTGTCTATAATACCAGAATGGGGAATGGTGTTGAAGGCCTTTGTGAGGTCTAGGTAGGCTGTGTGTACCACCTTTCCCTCATCTGCAGCCTTGGTAACCATATCAAAGTCCACCAGGTTTAGGAGGCATGATCTGCCCTTAACAAAGCCGAACTGGGTAGGGTCCAGTGTTTGGATGTTCCCAATGTCTCTGTTAATGAGTTCCATGATGATGCTCTAAATAGCTTTGCAGACCAAGCTAGTCAGGCTTATAGGGAATAGTTCCCAGGGTCTGTTGCGGCTCCACCTTTGTGGAGCGGAATAACCGTTGCTATGTTCCACTCTATGAGTACGTAATCTGTGGAGAGGCTAAGTTTGAACTGTGTGTTTAGGTGAGGGGTCAGTTCATCTTTGAGCTTGTGTAGGACACAGCCTGGGACACCGTCCGGTCCCACTGATGCTGTGTTTTTCACTTTGGAGAGGGCTGTTGTAACCTGAGTGTCTGTGATTTCAGGGACTCTACATTCTTCTGGTATGGTTATGGGCCCTTTTGGGGGTGAGAGGGGGTGAAGTTTGCACTGAACCTGTGCCAGGATGTTGGTGATATCGGTTGGGTCAGTGTATTTTGTGCCATTCTGCACTAACTCTGAGAAGATCTGAGCATTGCCACTTAGATTCTTGACATAGCTAATAAATGCCTTGTGGCTATCTTTGGAGTCCTTGGCAATTTTTCTTTCGAAGCTCGCCTTGGATGATTTTATGAGGGATCGTAGTTTCTTGTTAACACTGATCAGGGATGTCTTCCCTTCTTGAGATTTTACTCTTTTCTGTACTAGTTTCCTCCTTCTATTGTATAGCTTGTTTATGGCAGGAGTCCACCAGACTAGTTTCCTTTTCTTGGAGGAGTGAGTCTTGGTTTTGCTGGGATAGCACGATCCATGCATTCTGGTAGGTGCCCATAGAATGCATTAGTAAAGGATTTTGCAGCTTGGACAGCATTATCCTTTAGCATGGGGGCTTTGAAACTTTCCACCTCGGTCTTAAGTAACATGAAGTTTGCTTTTGAAAAGTTTTTCATGGTGGTTTCCTTGTCCAGGGGTGGGGGCAGAATGTGGAAATCCAAAGTGATTTGTTAACCAGCGAGGGGTTGACCTCCAGTGTGGAACACTGGTCGCCCATCATGTTGGTGATGACCAGGTCCAATATGTTGTCACATCTGGTGGGAGTGTTGACCAGTTGAACCAGGGCGTTTTGAGTTTATAAATTCTAGGAAATGTTGGGCAAGGGAGTTAGTACTTGAGTAGTTCTCCCAGTTAATGTTTGGGTAATTGAAATCACCCAATATTAGGGTGTTTGGCAGGACCTTTATGTTTCCCAGTGTTTACAGAAATGCAGAATGGGGGTCCTGGGACATGGTGGGTGATCTGTAGCAAGCTACAATTTGAACTGCAGTTTTGCCCATTGTTAGTTGCACATGGATGATTTCTGAAGCATCGTGCTGTGCCACTAACCTGGAGGTGTGGGTATCCTTGATGAATATGGATACAGCCCCACCGTTTGTGTTTCGGTTTGGGTACTGTGGCCGAAATATATGGTATGAGTTGTAGCCTGGTAGTGCTGGGGTGCTCTCTGGTGCCTTAAACCAGGTTTCTGTTACTGGACATATATCGATTTTCTCCATACTGAGGAGTGCTTTGAGTGCATGCATTTTGAGGTTTAGACTTCTGGCATTGAGTAGCATTACCCTCAGTTTTTTACTTGTGCTATTTACAGCAGTGGGTTTGTCTTTTGAGTCTTGCCTAAAAAAGGCACTATGGGGGTGGCAAGAGCCTTGGCCAGTATTCGAAAGCCTAAAGGTGACAGGTGTAAGCCGTCTCTAATGAAGCAGCTTGTAGAAGTATTCAGTATAATTTAATATTAGAGGGTAGTACACTTGGGTAGCAGTATTCAGTATAACTAACAATTAGAAGGTAGTACACCTGGGTAGTAGTATTCAGTATAACTAACTATTAGAGGGTAGTACACTTGGGTAGCAGTATTCAGTATAAATAACTATTAGAGGGTAGAGCTGGTGGGGGGAGGGGTATTTTAAGCCTGGGAGTGTTTTAAAGGTACCAGGCAACTGCTGTCTGCAGCATTCCTGTCCTGCTTTTGAAGTGAATGGATGCAGATAATGAAGATCTAACTTTATGATAAGTATGTAGCCTTTATAGTCGATTATTCATTTGTCAGATATGAATAATATCATACATTGCTGATAGAGATTGCAACACAGCACTCAGATCCTAAGTTTCATACTGAAGTCTACTTCCTAGGTACTTTTCATCTTACAGTTACCTAGTTCACACACAAAGACGATGGTGAATAATAAAGTAACTTAATTTTTGGTAGTAGACAGAAAAAGTGCTGGTGATATATAATGCTAATGTTTGATTTTCAGCTTCTATATGCTTATCATTTTTGACATATTTTCAGTTTGGGTTGACTTATGTAGAGAAAATTAGTCTTATCAAAGTATAAAATCTTTCACCGGAAAGTCCTTTAGAATACTACTGAAGTCAGGACACTAATTTTAATTGGATATTTCATTGGTTTTACATATAAATACCTCCTTACTTGCTGGTCTTGTACATACAGATTTAGTATTTTTATAGCTCTAAATTGCTTAATGTAGTCTGCTGGATCATTGACATCTACTCTAGGTGGAATATACGGACATTTATATACAAATTACAACTGCAAGGCCTAATTTTTTTTATGACTCGTACCTCCATGCAATTGTTTTGGCTGACTTTTAGGCAAGTAATATCCTATACTATAATTAATAGTTACTATTGTTACTATGCCTTCATATGCAGTAACTAAATTTACAATGTGGATATCTGCTTAAAGGAGACAGCATTCCTGTAGCTATGCTTGTTATATTAGGGCAAGCATTTTAATGCTATGTTTATTTTATTACGCGCTTATGAAGTGCGCGCTTTTGGGTGTTTTGATATCGCGCGCACATGTCCTATTCTTCCAAACCGGCAGCTTTTGGCTACGCGCATATGGCAGCGCGGTTATGGGAGCGCGCTTTTGTCATGCGCGCTTTTAGGGTGGTGCCGTACTCTCATGCAGTAGTTTTCAGTATAACAAACTATTAGAGGGGAATACACTTGTTTAGCCAATTTCAGTGTAACTAACTATTGGAGAGTAGTACACTTGTGTAGCTGTATTCAGTATAGCCATCCATAAGAGGGTAGTGCACTTGGGTAGCAGTATTCAGTATAACGCACTATTAGAGGATAATACACTTGAGAGGCAGTATTCAAAATAGCAAACTATTAGAGGGTAGTACAGTTGTGTATCAGTATTCAGTATAATGAACTATTAGAGGGTAGTACACTCCTGTACCAGTATTCAGTATAATAACTAACTATTAGAAAGTAGTACTCTTGTGTAGCAGTTTTCAGTATACCAAACTATTAAAGGGTAGTACACTTGGGTTGTAGTATTCAGTATAACTAACTATTAGAAGGTAGTACACTTGGGTAGCAGTATTCAGTATAACTAACTATTAGAGGGTAGTACACTAGTGTAGCAGTATTCTGTATAACTAACTATTACAGAGTTGTACACGTGGGTAGCAGGATCCAGCATAACTATTAATGGGTAGTTATCCTGGGTAGCAGTATTCAGTTTAACTAACTATTAGAGGAAAGTACACTTGTGTAGCAGTATTCAGTATAACAAACTATTAGAGGGTAGTACACACTTGTGAAGCAGTATTCTGTATACCAAATTATTACAGGGTAGTACACTTGGGTAGTGGTATACAGTAAAACTAACTATTAGAGGGTGGTACACTTGTGCATCAGTATTCAGTATAACTAACTATTAGAGGGTAGTGCACTCATGTAACAGTATTTAGTATAACAAACTATTAAAGGGTAGTACACTTGTGTTGCACTATTCAGTATAGCGAACTATTAGAGGGTAGTACACTTGGGTAGCAGTATTCAGTATAACTAACTATTAGATGGTAGTACACCCATGCAGCAGTGTTCAGTATAACAAACTATTGAAGGGTAGTACACCCGTGAAGCAGTATTCAGTATAACTAACTATTAAAGGGTAGTACACTCATGTATCAGTATTCTGTATAACAAACTATTGGAGGTTGATACACATGTGTAGCAGTGTGCAGTATAACTAACTATTAGAGGGTAGTACACTTGTGTAGAAGTATTCAGTATAACTAACTATTAGATGGTAGTACACACGTGCAGCACTGTTCAGTATAACAAACTATTGAAGGGTAGTACACCAGTGAAGCAGTATTCAGTATAACTAACTATTAAAGGGTAGTACACTCATGTATCAGTATTCTGTATAACAAATTATTAGAGGTTAATACACATGTGTAGCAGTGTGCAGTATAACTAAATATTAGAGGGTAGTACACTTAGGTAGCAGTATTCAGTATAAATAACTATTAAAGGGTACTACACTCATGTAGCTGTATTCAGTATAACAAACTATTAGAGGGTAGTACATTTGCTTAGCACATTTCAGTATAACTAGCTATTGGTGGGTAGTACACCATTATAGGGGTATTCAGCATAAAAAAATATTAAAGGGTAGAACACTTGGGTAGCAGTATTCAGTATAACTATATAGTATAACTATTCATAAATTCCAACTTCCTGGATCAACTAATCCATAGTCCCACCAGGGGCTCCAATTTCCTAGACCTGGTAATTACCAACATGGGAAATCGATGTTCCACACCTATGGGCACCCCCTCGTTGGTCAGGTCAGACCATAAGGTAATCACTCTTAACATCCACATCCCACCCCCCACTCCCCAGTAAGGAAACCACCATAAAAAACTTCTTCTCCAAAGGCAACTTCATGCTACTCAAGTCAGAAGTGACAAACGTCATGACACCCATGCAGACGAGAACTGAAAGTTCGACTGCTGAGTCCTCCACTAAGGCACTGTACAAGCATATCCACTCATGCATGAATCGTGCCATCCCAAATAGAACCAAGATGCTCTCCTCCAAAAAAGGAAGCCAATATGGTGATCCCCTGCCATAAACAAACTTTACAACAAAAGGAAGAAACTGTTGTAGAAAAGAGGAAAATCCCTCAATGCAAAAAATTCCCTTACCAGCCTCAGTAAGAAGCTGAGATCCCTCGCAAAATCCACCAAAGCTAGTTACAAAAATAAAATTGCCAAAGATTCCAAAGACAACCACAAGGAATTCTATAACTATGTCAAGAATCTAAATGGCAATGCTCAGATCTGCTCTGAGCTACAACAGAATGGCATTAAATATACTGATCCCAAGGATATTGCCAATATCCCGGCAGATCGATTCAATACCAACTTCACCTCCCTCTTACCCCCTAAACAGCCCATCTCAATACCAGAAGATTGCCAAATGCCGGTAATAATGGCCACACAGGTAAAAGATGCACTCTCCAAAGCTAAGAATACAGCATCCATGGGACCAGATGACATGACATCCCGCGGTGTGTACTACGTGAACTACAAAATGAACTGGCACCTCACCTAAGTGTCATGTTTAATCATACCCTCACCTCAGGCTTCATGCCCACTGAGTGGCGCACAGCTACAGTTATCCCACTCCACAAGCTAGGATCCAACTTGGATCCCGGGAACTACTGCCCCATCAGTCGACAAGCCTGATCTGCAAGGCCATGGAACATATTATCATGGAACTCATAAACAAAGATATTGGCAACCTTCAAACACTGGACCCCACTCAGTTTGGGTTCATGAAGGGCTGATCTTGTCTCCTGAACCTGATTGACTTCTTCGAATCAGTCTCCAGAGCCGTGGATGAGGGTAAGGCAGTCCACACAGCCTATCTGGACCTCACCAAGGCCTTTGACACCATCCCCCACTCTGGAATCATAGATAAACTTACTAAGCTGGGCATTAATCCCTATGTCACTCGATGGGTGGCCAACTGGCTTACTGACAGAACCCACACTGTAAACGTAGCTGACTCCAAATCCAGCTCCGACAAGTGACAAGTGGAGTACCTCAGGGTTCAGTCCTGAGACCGCTCTTGTTTGACATCTACTTCTCTGAAGTACAGGGCAACACTAAGGGACTCCGGCTAACAAAGTTCACAGAAGAAAGCAAACTGGGAGCCATTACTGAATCCCCAAATGATGTGGATACTCTACAAAAGGGCCTAACAGAAACAGATGCTTGGTGCCAGAGCCATGGACTCAAGCTCAATGCCAAGAAATGTATAGTTATCCCCTTTGGGAAAAAATATGTACCCATGAATTACCACATAGGTAGCAGTACACTAAACACAGAAAGTGTGATAAGAGACTTAGGGACACAGGTGGATAGTGGTCTCACCTTCAGTAACCACATTGCCACAACAGTCAGGAAATCCTTCTATGTGGCATACCTCATCACTAGGGGCTTTTCATCCAGAAAAAGGGAGGTCATTGTCCCACTGTACTCATCCCTCATTAGACCCATTATAGAATACAACGCCCCATTTGATATGTACCTCTCAAGACATCTGCAACAACTGGAAAGGCTGCAGAAATACCTCACTAAAAGAATCACAGGCCTAAAGCAGATGCCCTATGCTGACTGTGTTAAAAAACTCCAGCTATACTCTGTCACATATCATCTACTCAATGGCAATCTCTGCTTAACATACAAGGCCATGTCAAACCCAGAGCTGTTGGACATGCTACACTTAAAGAAATCTCAATCCCTCAGAGCCACACGCTCCAGGGATCTAAATTTTGTCATCACAATAAACAAAACATGCTGGAGGGATAGGATCCTGACCCAGAGACTCCCCAGACTCTGGAATAGACTGCCCATACATGTCAAGCAGAGCGCCTCCTTGGCCCTCTTCAAAAGAAACCTTGACGACTGGATGGGAGAAAGGAAATTCACCCCGAGGATCACATCTTCAATTTCCCTGCTAGACAGGGGACCAGGAAAGTAAACAGTGTGGGACGAAATAGCCAGGGAATTGTTATAGCTAGGCTTGTATAGGTGCTAGGGTCGATAGTCTAGTACCAACCTATGAACCTATGAACTAACTATTAGAGGGTAGTACACTTGGTTAGCAGTATTCAGTATAACTAACTATCAGAGGGGAGTACATTTGTGCAGCAGTATTCAGTATAACTAACTATTAGAGGGTAGTACACTTGCATAGCAGTATTCTGTATAACTATTATAAAGTAGTATAACTAGGTAGCAGTATTCAGTTTAACTAACAACTAGAGGGAATTACACTTGTGAAGCAATATTCAGTTTGACAAACTATTAGAGGGTAGTATACTTATATAGCAGTATTCAGTATAACAAACTATTAGAGGGTAGCAATCTTGTGTTGCAGTATTCAGTACAGCAAACTATTAGAGGGTAGTACACTTGGTTAGCAGTATTCAGAATAAAAAACTATTAAAGGGTAGTACACTCCTGTAGCAGTATTCAGTATGACAAACTATTAAAAGCTAGTACACTGCTGTAACTGTATTCAGTATAACTAATTAACTATTAGAGGGTAGTACACTTGTGAAGCCATATTCAGTATAACTAACTCTTAGAGGGAAGTACACTTGGGTATCTGTATTCAGAATAACTAATTATTAGAGGGTAGTGCACTCGTGTAGCAGTATTCAGTATTACTAACTATTAGAGTGTATCACACTTGTGTAGCAGTATTCAGTATAACAAACTATTAGAGGGTAGTACACTTGTGTAGCAGTATTCAGTGTAACTAATTATTACAGGGTAATAGACTTGTGGAGCAGTATTCAGTATAACTAACTATTTGAGGGTCGTACACTTGTACAACAGTATTCAGTATAGCAAACTATTAGAGGGTAGTACACTTGTGTAGCAGTATTCAGTAAAATTAATTATTAGACAGTAGCATACTAGTGTAACAGTTTTTAGTACAAAGAACTATTTCAGGGTAGTAAACTTGTGTAGCAGTATTCAGTAAAACAAACTATTACAGGGAAGTACACTTGTGTAGCAGTATTCAGTATAACAAACTATTACAGAGTAGCATATTTGTGTGGCAGTATTCAGTATAACTGACTATTAGAGGGTAGTACACCCATGTAACAGTGTTTAGTATAACAAACTATTGGAGAGGAGTACACTCCTGTAGCAGTATTCAGTATAATAACTAAGTATTAGAGGGTAGTACACTTGTGTAGCAGTATTGAGTATAACTAACTATTAGAAGATAGTACACCCATGTAGCAGTATTCAGTAAAACTAACTATTAGAGGGTAGTACATTCATGTAAAAGTATTCAGAATAACAAACTATTAGAGGGTAGTATGCTTGTGTAGAAGTATTCAGTATAAAAGACTATTAGAAGATACTACACACTTGTGTAGCAGTATTCAGTATACCAAACTATTAGAGGGTAGTACACTTGGTTAGTAGTATTCAGTATAACTAACTATTAGAGGGTAGTACACTTTCGTAGCAGTATTCAGTACAACTAATTATTATGGGGCAGTACACTCGTGTATCAGTATTCAGTATAACAAAGTATTAGAGGGTAGTACACTTGTGAATCAGTATTCAGTATAACTAACTATTAGAGGGTAGTACACTCATGTAGCAGTATTCAGTATATCAAACTATTAGAGAGTAGTACACTTGTGTAGCACTATTCCGTATAACAAACTATTAAAGTGTAGTACGCTTGGAAAGCAGTATTCAGTATACCAAACTATTAGAGGGTAGTACACTTGGTTAGTAGTATTCAGTATAACTAACTATTAGAGGGTAGTACACTTTCGTAGCAGTATTCAGTACAACTAATTATTATGGGGCAGTACACTCGTGTATCAGTATTCAGTATAACAAAGTATTAGAGGGTAGTACACTTGTGAATCAGTATTCAGTATAACTAACTATTAGAGGGTAGTACACTCATGTAGCAGTATTCAGTATATCAAACTATTAGAGAGTAGTACACTTGTGTAGCACTATTCCGTATAACAAACTATTAAAGGGTAATACACTTGGGAAGCAGTATTCAGTATAACTAACTATTAGAGGGTAGTACACTTGTTTAGCAGCATTCAGTATAACTAATTAGTAGAGGGTAGTACACTTGGGTAGCAGTATTCAGTATAACACACTATTAGAGTGTAGTACACTTGAGAAGCAGTATTCACTATAGCAAACTATTAGAGGTAGTACAGTTGTGCATCAGTATTCAGTATAATGAACTATTAGAGGGTAGCACACTCCTGCAGTAGTACTCAGTATAATAACTATTAGAGAGTAGTACACTTGTGTAGCAGTTTTCACTATACCAAACTACTAAAGGGTAGTAGACTTGGGTAGTAGTATTCAGTATAACTAACTATTAGAGGGTAGTACACTTGGGTAGCAGTATTCAGTATAACTATTAGAGGGTAGTACACTTGGGTAGCAGTATTCAGTATAACTATTAGAGGGTAGTACACTAGTGTAGCAGTATTCTGTATAACTATTAGAGGGTTGCACACGTGGGTAGCAGTATCCAGTATAACTAACTATTAATGGGTAGTTCTTCTGGGTAGCACTATTCAATTTAACTAACTATTAGAGGGAAGTACACTTGTGTAGCAGTATTCAGTATAACAAACTATTAGAGGGTAGTACACTTGTGTAGCAGTATTCAGTATAACAAAGTATTAGAGGGTAGTACACTTGTGTAGAAGTATTCAGTATAACAAACTATTAGACGGTAGTGCACAATTGTGTAGCAGTATTCAGTATAACTAACTATGAGAAGGTAGTTCACTTGTGTAGAAGTATTCAATATAACTAAATATTAGAGGGTAGTACACTTGGGTAGCAGTATTCAGTATAACTAATGATTAGAGGGTAGTACACCTGGGTAGCAATATTCAGTATAACTAACCATTAGAGGGTTGTACACTTGTGTAGTAGTTTTCAGTATAACAAACTGTTACAGGGCAGTACACTTGTGTAGAAGTATTCAGTATGACAAACTATTAGAGGGTAGTACACCCATGTAACAGTGTTCAGTATAACAAACTAATGGAGTGTAGTACACTCCTGTAGCAGTATTCAGTATAATAACTATTAAAGGGTAAGACACTTGTATAGCAGTATTCAGTATAACTAACTATTAGAGGGTGGTACACTTGTGTATCAGTATAACAAACTATTACAAGGTAGTACACCCATGTAGCAATATTCAGTATAACTAACTATTACAGTGTAGTACACTCATGTAGCAGTATTCAGTATAACACACTACTAGACAATAGTACACATGTGCAGCAGTATTCAGTATAACTAACTACTAGAGGGTAGTACACTTGTGCAGAAGTATTCAGTATAACTAAATATTAGAGGGTAGTACACTTGGGTAGCAGGATTCAGTATAACTATTAGAGGGTGGTACACTTGTGCATCAGAATTCAGTATAACAAACTATTAGAAGGTAGTACACCTGTGTAGCAGTATTCAGTATAACTAACTATTAGAGAGTACTACACTTGTGTTGTAGTTTTCAGTATAACAAACTATTAGAGGGTAGTATACTTTTGTAGAAGTATTCAGTATAACAAACTATTAGAGGGTAGTACACACTTGTGTACAGTATTCATTATACCAGACTATTAGAGGGAAGTACAGTTGGGTAGTAGTATTCAGTATAACTAACTTTTAGGGGGTAGTACACTTGGGTAGCAGTATTCAGTATAACTAACTATTAGAGGGTAGTACAATTGGTTATCAGTACTCAGTATAACTATTAGAGGGAATTACACTTGTGTAGCATTATTCAGTTTAACAAACTATTAGAGGGTAGTACACTTATATAACAGTATTCAATATAAGAAACTATTAGAGGATAGCAATCTTGTGCTGCAGTATTCAGTATAGAAAACTATTAGAGGGTAGTACACTTGGGTAGCAGTGTTCAGTATAAAAAAAACTATTAGAGGGTAGTTCATTCATGTAGCAGTATTCAGTATGACAAACTATTAAAATATAGTACACTTCTGTAGCAGTATTCAGTATTACTAACTAACTATTAGAGGGTAGTACACTTGTGAAGCCGTATTCAGTATAACTAACTCTTAGAGGGAAGTACACTTGGGTATCAGTATTCAGTATAATTAACTATTAGAGGGTAGTACACTTGTGTTGCAGTATTCAGTATAGCAAACTATGAGAGGGGAGTACACTTGGGTAGCAGTATTCAGTATAACAAAATATTAGGGGGTAGTACACTTGTTTAGCAGTATTTACTATAGCAAACTATTAGTGGGTAGTACACTTGGGTAGCAATATTCAGTATAACCAACTATTAGAGGGTAGTACACTTGTGTTGCAGTATTCAGTATAGCAAACTATGAGAGGGGAGTACACTTGGGTAGCAGTATTCAGTATAACTAACTATTAGAGGGTAGTATACCAGTGTAAGAGTGTTCAGTATAACAAACTATTAGAGGGTAGTACACATGTGTAGCAATATTCAGTATAACTAACTATTAGACAGTAGTAGACTTGGGTAGTAGTATTGAGTATATCTAACTATTAGAGGGAAGTACACTCACGTAGCAGTATTTAGTATAACAAACTATTAGAGGGTAGTACACTTGTCTATCAGTATTCATTGTAACAAACTACTAGGGGGTAGAACACGTGTGTAGCAGTATTCAGTATGACAAACTATTAGATGGTAGTACACTTGGTTAGCAGTATTCAGTATAACTAACTATTAGAGTGTAGTAGACTTGTGTAGCAGTATTTAGTATAGCTAACTATTAGAAGGTAGTACACTTGGGGAGCAGTATTCTGTATTACTAAGCATTAGAGGGTAGTACACTTGTTTAGTAGTATTCAGTAGAACTATTAGAGGATAGTACACTTGGGTAGCAGTATTCTGTATAACTAACTATTAGAGGGTAGTACACTTGGTTAGCAGCATTCAGTATAACTATTAGAGGGGAGTACATTTGTGTAGCATTATTCGGTATAACAAACTATTAGAGGGTAGTACACATGTGTAGCAGCATTCAGTATAACTAACTATTAGAGGGTAGTACACTTGGGTAGCAGTATTCAGTTTAAACTACTATTAGAGGGTAGTACACGTGTAGCATTATTCAGTATAACAAACTATTAGAGAGTAGTATACTCATGTAGCAGTTTTCAAAGTATTAGAGGGTAGTACACTTGTTTAGCACATTTCAGTATAACTAACTATTGGAGGATAGTACACCTGGGTAGCAGTATTCAGAATAACTATTACAGGGTAGTACACCTGGGTAGCAGTATTCAGTATAACACACAATTTGAGGGTAGTACACTTGAGAAGCAGGATTAAGTATAGCAAACTATTAGAGGGTGGTACAGTTGTGTATCAGTATTCACTTGTGTAGCAGTTTTCAGTATATCAAACTATTAGAGGGTAGTACACTTGGGTAGTAGTATTCAGTAAAACTGACTATTGGGGGTAGTACACTTTGGTAGCAGTATTCAGTATAACTAACTATTAGAGGGTAGTACACCATTGTAGCAGTATTCTGTATAACTACCTATTAGAGGGTTGCACACCTGGGTAGCAGTATTCAGTATAACTAACTATTAATGGGTAGTTCTCCTGGGTAGAAGTTGTCAGTTTAACTAACTATTTGATTGAAGTACACTTGTGTAGCAGTATTCAGTATAGCAAACTATTGGAGGGCAGTACACTTGGGTAACAGTATTCAGTATAACCAACTATTAGAGGGCAGTACACTTGTGTTCCAGTATTCAGTATCACAAACTATGAGAGGGGAGTACACTTGGGTAGCAGTATTCAGTATAACTAGCTATTAGAGGGTAGTATATCAGTGTAAGAGTGTTCAATATAACAAACTATTGGTGGGTATTACACTCCTGTAGCAGTATTCAGTATAATAACTAACTATTAGAGGGTAGTGCACATGTGAAGCAGTATTCAGTATAACTAACAATTAGAGGGTATTCAGTATAACCAACTATTAGAGGGTAGTACAGTTGTGTTGCAGTAGTCAGTATAAATAACAATTAGAGGGAAGTACACCTGGGTAGCAGTATTCAGTATAACTATTAGAGGGTGGTACACTGTGCATCAGTATTCAGTATAACAAACTATTAGAAGGTAGTATACCCATGTAGCAGTATTCAGTATAACTAACTATTAGAGGGTACTACACTAATATAGCAGTATTCAGTATAACTAACTATTAGAGGGTAGTACACTTGTGTAGAAGTATTCAGTATAACTAAATATTAGAGGGTAGTACACTTCGGTAGCAGTATTCAGTATAAATAATGATTAGAGGGTAGTACATCTTGGTAGCAGTATTCAGTGCAACTATTAGGGGGTGGTACACTTGTGCATCAGTATTCAGTATAACAAACTATTAGAAGGTAGTAAACCCATGTAGCAGTAGTCAGTATAACTAACTATTAGAGGGTAGTACACACGTGTAACAGTATTCAGTATTGCTAACTATTAGAGGGTAGTACGCTTATGTAGAAGTATTCAGTATAACTATATATTAGAGGGTAGTACACCTGGGTAGCAGTATTCAGTAAAACTATTAGAGGGTAGCACACTTGGGTAGCAGTATTCAGTTTAAATTACTATTAGAGGGTAGTACTCTCCTAACCCAGTCACTGGGGATGCAGAAGCCAGTGCATTTCTTTGTGCCGGTCCCAAGCCCGGATAAATGGGGAGGGTTGCATCAGGAAGGGCATCCGGCATAAAACTTGGCTAAATTATTCCTGCGGACACCAGTAAATATTTATATAACCGATCAGTCGAGGTCCAGGTTAACAACAACCGCCACCAGTACTGTTAGCCAACAGGATGCTGGCAGAAATTGGGCTACTGTTGGCCAAAAGAGGAGAGGAGGTGGAAGGCATGGCCGAAGGCAGGAAGGGAGGAGAAAGACTAGGACTGTGGTAGTGAGGGTCGGAACTTTGAATGTAGGTAGTATGACTGGTATGGGGAGAGAACTAGCCGGTATGATGGACAGAAGGAAGGTTGGTATATTGTGTGTGCAAGAGACCAGATGGAAGGGGAGTAAGGCTAGGTGTATCAGAGGTGGGTTCAAATTGTTTTATCATGGTGTGGATGAGAGAAGAAATGGTGTAGGAGTTATCCTGAAGGAACAGTATGCTAAGAGTGTTTTGGAGGTGAAAAGAGTGTCAGATAGAGTGATGTTTATGAAGCTGGAAATTGATGGTGTAATGATGAATGTTGTTAGTGCATATGCTCCACAAGTTGGGTGTGTGATGGACAAGAAAGAAAAATTTTGGAGTGAGTTGGATGAAGTCGTGATGACTGTACCCAAGGGTGAGAGAGTGGTGATTGGAGCAGTTTTCAATGGACATCTTGGTTAAGGGAACAGAGGGGATGAGGAAGTGATGGGTAGGTATGGTGTTAAACAAAGGAATGCAGAAGGTCAGATGGTAGTGGATTTTGCGAAAAGGATGGACATGGCTGTGGTGAATACGTATTTTAACAAGAGGGAGGAGCATAGGGTGACATACAAGAGTGGAGGAAGGTGCACACAGGTGGATTATATCTTATGCAGGAGGGCCAGTTTGAAGGAGATTGGAGACTGTAAAGTGCTGACCGGGGAAAGTGTAGTTAGGCAGCATAGGATGGTGGTTTGTAAGATGATGATGGTGATCAAGAAGAGGAGGAGGAGTGTGAGGACAGCATCAAAAATCAAATGGTGGAAACTGAAAAAGGGTAATTGTGAGGTGGATTTCAGGGAAGAGTTAAGTTAGGCACTAGGTGGCAGTGAAGAGTTACCAAATAGCTGGGTAACTACAGCAGAGCTAGTAAGGGAGATGGCTAGAAAGGTGCTTGGCATGACATCTGGACAGTGGAAGGACGACAAGGAGACATGGTGGTGGAATGAGGAAGTTCAGGAGAGTATATAGAGAAAGAGGCTGGCAAAGAAGACGTGGGATTGTCAGACAGATGAAGAAAGTAGACAGGAGTATAAGGAGATGAGGTGCATGGCAAAGAGAGAGGTGGCTAAGGATAAGGCATATGAAGAGTTGTATGAAAGGTTGGACACTAAGGAGGGAGAAAAGGACCTGTACCGACTGGCTAGTCAGAGGGACCAAGCTAGGAAAGATGTGCAGCAGGTAAAGGTGATAAAGGATAATGAGGGAAACATACTCACAAGTGAGGAGAGTGTGTTGAGCAGATGGAAAGAGTACTTTGAGGGGTTGATGAATGAAGAGAATGAGAGGGAGAGAAAATTGGATGATGGTGGGATAGTGAATCATGAAGTGCAATGGATTAACAAGGCGGAAGTAAGGATAGCTATGAAGAGAATGAAGAATGGAAAGGCTGTTGGTCCAGATGACATACCTGTGGAAGCATAGAGGTGTTTAGGTGAAATGGCAGTGGAGTTTTTAATCAGATTGTTTAATGAAATTTTGGAAAGTGAGAGGATGCCTGAGGAATGGAGAAAAAGTGTTTTTGTACCGATTTTTAAGAATATGGGTGATGTGCTGAGCTGTAGTAACTACAGAGGGATTCAATTAATCAGTCACAGCATGAAGTTATGGGAAAGAGTAGTGAAAGCTAGGTTAAGAAGGGACGTGATGATTAGTGATCAGCAGTATGGTTTCATGCCGGGAAAGAGCACTACAGATGCAATGTTTGCTCTGAGAGTGTTGATGGAGAAGTACAGAGGAGGTCAGAAGGAGCTGCATTGTGTTTTTGTAGACTTAGAGAAAGCATACGACAGGGTGCCTAGAGAGGAGTTGTGGTATTGTATGAGGAAGTCGGGAGTGTCAGAGAAGTATGTAAGAGTGGTACAGGATATGTACGACAATAGTGTGACAGTGGTGAGGTCTGCGGTGGGATTGACGGATGCATTTAAGGTGGAGGTGGGATTACATCAAGGATCAGCTCTGAGCCCTTTCTTATTTGCTGTGGTGATGGACAGGTTGACAGACGAGATCAGACAGGAGTCCTCCTGGACTATGATGTTTGCAGATGACATTGTGATCTGTAGTGAGAGTAGGGAACAGGTGGAGGAGACCCTGGAGGGATGGAGATATGCTCTAGAGAGAAGAGGAATGAAGGTCAGCAGGATTAAGACAGAAAATATGTGTGTGAATGAGAGGGAGGATAGAGGAATGGTGAGGATGCAAGGAGTAGAGGTGGCAAAGGTGAATGAGTTTAAATACTTGGTATCAACAGTTCAGAGTAATGGTGAGTGTGGAAGAGAGGTGAAGAAGAAAGTACAGGCAGGATGGAGTGGGTGGAGAACAGTGTCAGGAGTGATTTGTGACAGACGAGTACCAGTAAGAGAGAAAGGGAAGGTCTACAAGAGGGTAGTGAGACCAGCTATGTTATATGGGTTGGAGACAGTGGCATTGACAAAAAGGCAGGAGTTGGAGCTGGATGTGGCAGACTTTAAAGATGTTAAGATTTGCACTGGGTGTGATGAGGGTGGACAGAATTAGGAATAAGTATATTAGAGGGTCAGCCCAGGTTGGAAGGTTTGAAGACAAAGCCAGAGAGGCAAGATTACGTTGGTTTGGACAGGTGCTGAGGAGGGATGCTGAGTATATTGGGAAAAAGATGCTAAGGATGAAGCTACCAGGTAACAGGAAAAGAGGAAGGCCTAAGGTAAGATTTATGGATGTGGTGAGAGAGGACATGCAGGTGGTTGGTGTGACAGAACAAGATGCAGAGGACAGGAAGAAATGGAAACAGATGATCCGCTGTGGCGACCCCTAACGGGAACAGATGAAAGATGATGAGAGGGTAGTACACTCATGTAGCAGTTTTCAGTATAACAAAGTATTAGAGGGTAGTACACTTGTTTAGCAAATTTCAGTATAACTAACTATTGGAGAGTAGTACACTTGTAAAGGGGTATTCAGCATAACTAACTATTAGAGGGTAGTACACCTGGGTAGCAGTATTCAGAATAACTAACTATTACAGGGTAGTACACTTGGGCAGCAGTATTCAGTATAACACACAATTAGAGGGTAGTACAGCTGAGAAACAGTATTAAGTATAGCAAACTATTAGAGGGTAGCACAACTGTGTATCAGTATTCAGTATAATGAACTATTAGAGGGTACTACAGTTCTGTAGCAGTATTCAGTATAATAACTAACTATTAGAGGGTAGTACACGTGTGTAGCAGTCTTCAGTATACCAAACTATTAGAGGGTAGTGCACTTGGGTAGAAGCATTCAGTAAAACTGACTATTAGGGGTAGTACACTTGGGTAGCAGTATTCAGTATAACTAACAATTAATGGGTAGTTCTCCTGGGTAGCAGTATTCAGCTTAACTAAATATTAGACGGAAGTACACTTGTGTAGCAGTATTCAGTATAGCAAACTATTAGAGGGTAGTAAACTTGTGTTGCAGTATTCAGTATAGCAAACTATGAGAGGGGAATACACTTGGGGAGCAGTATTCAGTATAGCAAATTATTACAGGGTAGTACACTCCTTGTGCAGCAGTGTTCAGTATAACTAACTATTAGAGGGTAGTACACTTGGGTAGCAGTATTCAATATAACTAACTATTAGAGGGTAGTACACTTGGGTAGCAGTATTCAGTACATCTAACTATTAGAGGAATGTACACTCATGTAGCAGTATTCAGTATAACAAAGTATTAGAGGGTAGTACACTCATGTAGCAGTATTTAGTATAACAAACTATTAGAGGGTAGTACAATTGTGTAGCATTATTCATTGTAGCACACTACTAGAGGGTAGTACACTTGTGTAGAAGTATTCAGTATAAGAAACTATTAGAGGGTAGTACACTTGGTTAGCAGTATTCAGTATAACTATTAGAGGGTAGTAGACTTGTGTAGCAGTATTCAGTATAGCTAACTATTAGAGGGTAGTACACTTGGGGAGCAGTATTCAGTATTACTAAGTATTAGAGGGTAGTACACTTGGTTAGTAGTGTTCAGTATAACTAACTATTAGAGGGTAGTACACTTGGGTAGCAGTATTCAATATAATTAACTATCAGAGGGTAGTACACTTGGGTAGCAGTATTCAGTATAACTAACTATTAGAGGGTAGTAGACTTGTGTAGCAGTATTCAGTATAGCTAACTATTAGAGGGTAGTATACTTGAGGAGCAGTATTCTGTATTACTATTAGAGGGTAGTACACTTGGTTAGTAGTATTCAATAGCACTAACTATTAGAGGGTAGTACACTTGGGTAGCAGTATTCTGTATAACTAACTTTAGAGGGTAGTACACTTGGTTAGCTGTATTCAGTATAACTATTAGAGGGTAGTACACTTGTGTACCACTATTCGGCATAGCAAACTATTAGAGGGTAGTACACATGTATAGCAGTATTCAGTATAACTAACTATTAGAGAGTAGTACACTTATGTAAAAGTATTCAGTATAACTAAATATTAGAGGGTAGTACACTTGGGTAGCAGTATAAAGTATAACTTTTAGAGGGCAGTATACTTGTGTAGCAGTATTTAGTGTAGCAAACTATTACAGGGTAGTACACTTGGGTAGCAGTATTCAGTATATCTAACTATTAGAGGGAAGGACACTCATGTAGCAGTATTTAGTATAACAAACTATTAGAGGGTAGTACACTTGTGTAGCAGTATTCAGTATAACGAACTATTAGAGAGTAGTACACTTATGTAGAAGTATTCAGTATAACTAAATATTAGAGGGTAGTACACTTGGGTAGTAGTATTCAGTATAACTAACGATTAAAGGGTAGTACACCTGGGTAGCAGTATTCAGTAAAACTAACTATTAGAGGGTAGTACACTTGGGTAGCAGTATTCAGTTTAAATTACTATTAGAGGGTAGTACACTCGTGTAACAGTATTCAGTATAACAAACTATTAGAAAGTAGTACACCTGGGTAGAAGTATTCAGAATAACTAACTATTACAGGGTAGTACACCATAGTAGCAGTATTCAGTATAACACACAATTAGATGGTAGTACACTTGAGAAGCAGTATTAAGTATAGCAAACTATTAGAGGGTAGTGCAGTTGTGTATCAGTATTCAGTATAATGAACTATTAGAGGGTAGTACACTCCCGTAGCAGCATTCAGTATAATAACTAACTATTAGAGGGTAGTACACTTGTGCAGCAGTTTTCAGTATACCAAACTAGTAGAGGGTAGTACACTTGGGTAGTAGTATTCAGTAAAACTGACTATTAGGGAGTAGTACACTTGGGTAGCAGTATTCAGTATAACTAACTATTAATGGGTAGCTTTCCTGGGTAGCAGTATTCAGTATAACTATATATTAGAGGGTACTACACTAATGTAGCAGTATTCATTATAACAAACTATTAGAGGGTAGTACACCTGTAGCAGGATTCAGTATAACTAAGTATTTGAGGGTAGTACACTTGTGTAGAAGTATTCAGTATAACTAAATATTAAAGGGTAGTACACTTGGGTAGCAGTATTCTGTATAACTAATGATTAGAGGGTAGTACACCTTGGTAGCAGTATTCAGTATAACTATTAGAGGGTGGTACATGTGCATCAGTATTCAGTATAACAAACTATTAGAAGGCAGTAAACCCATGTAGGAGTATTTAGTAAAACTAACTATTAAAGGGTAGTACACATGTGTAGCAGTATTCAGTATAACTAACTATTAGAGGGTAGTACAGTTGTGTAGCAGTATAAAGTATAACTTTTAGAGGGCAGTATACTTGTGTAGCAGAATTTAGTATAGCAAACTATTACTGGGTAGTACACTCCTTGTGCAGCAGTGTTCAGTATAACTAACTATTAGAGGGTAGTGCACTTGGGTAGCACTATTCAGTATAACTAACTATTAGAGGGTAGTACACTTGGGTAGCAGTATTCAGTATATCTAACTATTAGAGGGAAGTACACTCATGTAGCAGTATTTAGTATAACAAACTATTAGAGGGTAGTACACTTGTGCAGCAGTACTCTGTAGAACTAACTATTAGAGGGTAGTAGACTTGTGTAGCAGTATTCAGTATAGCTAACTATTAGAGGTTAGTACACTTGGGGATCAGTATTCTGTATTACTAACTATTAGAGGGTAGTACACTTGGTTAGTAGTATTCAGTAGAACTAACTATTAGAGGGTAGTGCACTTGGGTAGCATTATTCTGTATAACTAACTATTACAGGGGAGTACACTTGGTTAGCAGTATTCAGTATAACTATTAGAGGGGAGTACACTTGTGTAGCATTATTCAGCATAACAAACTATTAGAGGGTAGTACACATGTGTAGCAGTATTCAGTAAAACTAACTATTAGAGGGTAGTACACTTATGTAGAAGTATTCAGTATAACTAAATATTAGAGGGTAGTACACTTGGGTTGCAGTATTCAGTATAACTAACGATTAAAGGGTTGTATACCTGGGTAGCAGTATTCAGTAAAACTAACTATTAGGGGGTAGTACACTTGGGTAGCAGTATTCAGTTTAAATTACTATTAGAAGGTAGTACACTCATGTACCAATATTCAGTATAACAAACTATTAGAGCGTAGTACACTTGTGTAGCAGTTTTCAGTATAACAAGGTGTTAGAGGGTAGTACACTTGTTTAGCACATTTCAGTATAACTAACTATTGGATGGTAGTACACTTGTATAGGGGTATTAAGCATAACTAACTATTAGAGGGTAGTACACCTGGGTATTAATTTTCAATATAACTATCTATTAGAGGGTAGTACACTTGTGTAGCAGTATTCAGTATAGCACTTTATTAGAGGGTAGTACACCTGAGAAGCAGTATTAAGTATAGCACACTATTAGGGGGTAGTACAGTTGTGTATCAGTATTCAGTATAATTACCTATTAGAGAGTAGCACACTAGTGTAGTAGTATTCAGTAAAAGTGACTATTAGGGAGTAGTACACTAGGGTAGCATTAATCAGTATAACTAACTATTAGGGGTTAGTACAGTTTTGTAGCAGTATTTAGTATAACAATTAGAGGGTATTTTACTCCTTTAGCGGTATTCAGTATAACTCTTAGAGGGTACTATACTCATGTAGCATTATTCGGTATAACTAACTATTAGAGGGTAGTAAACTTGGGTAGCAGTATTCAGTATAACTAACTATTAGAGGGTAGTAGACTTGGGTAGCAGTATTCTGTATAACTAACTATTAGAGGATAGGACATTTCTGTAGCAGTATTCAGTATAAGTAACTGTTAGGGGGTAGTAAACTTGTGGAACAGTTTTCAGTATAACAAACTATTAGAGGGTAGTACACTTGTGTAGCCATATTCAGTATAAAAAACTTCTAGAGGGTAGTACACATGGGTAGCAGTATTCAGGTCTAACTAACTATTAGAGGTTAGTAGATTTGGGTAGCAGTATTCAGTATAATGAACTATTAGAGGTTAGTACACTTGGGTAGCTGTATTCAGTAAAACTAATTATTAGAGGGTAGTAAATGTGGGTAACAGTGCTCAGTATAACTACCTAGTAGAGGGTAGTACACATGTGGCAGTATTCAGTATAACATACTATTAGGGGGTAGTACACTTGAGTAGTAGTATTCAGTACAGCAAACTATTAGAAGGTAGTACAATTGTATAGCAGTATTCATTATAATGAACTATTAAAGGATACTACACTCCTGTACCAGTATTCAGTATAACTAACTATTAGAGGGGAGTATACTTGTGTAGGAGTATTCAGTATAACAAACTATTAGAGGGTAGTGCACTTGTGTAGCAGTTTTCAGTACACCACACTATTAAGAGTGTAGTGCACGTGGGTAGTAATATTAAGTATAACTAACTACTAGAGAGTTGTACACTTGGGTGGCAGCATGCGGTATAACTAAGTATTAGACAGTAGTACACTTTGGTAGCAGTATTCAGAATAACTATTACAGGGTAGTAGACTTGTGTAACAGTACTATCAGAGGGTAGTATACCTGCGTAGCAGTATTCAGTATAACTGACTATTAGAGGGTAGTACACTTGGGTTGCAGTGTTCACTATAACTAACAATTAGTGGGGAGTACACTTGTGTAGCATTATTCAAGTACAAGAAAGTATTAGAGGGTAGTATGCTCATGTAGCAGTATTCAGTATAACTAACTATTAGAGGGTAGTACACTAACGTAGCAGTATTCAGTATAACAAACTATTAGAGGGTAGTACACTCATGTAGCAGTTTTGAATATAACTAACTATTGGAGGGTAGTACACTTGTGTAGCAGTATTCAGTATAATAAACTATTACAAGGTAGTACACTTGTGTAGCAGTATTCAGTATAACAAACTATTACAGGGTAGTACACTTGTGTAGCATTATTCAGTATAACAACCTATTACAGGGTAGTACAATTGGGTACCATTATTCAGTATAACTATTAGAGGGTAGTACACTTGAGTAGCAGTAATCAGTATAACTATTATAGGGTAGTACATTTGGGTAGCAGTAATCAGTATAACTAACTATTAGAGGGTCGTTCAATTGGGTAGCAGTATTCAGTATAACTATTAGAGGGTAGTACTTTTGTGTAGCAGTATTCAGTATAACAAACTATTAGAGGGTAGTACACATGTGTAGCATTATTCAGTATAGCAAACTATTAGGGGGCAGTACAGTTTTGTAGCAGTATTCAGTATAACTAACTATTAGAGGGTAATAAACCTGCATAGCAGTATTCAGTATATCTAAGTATTAGAGGGTAGTAGACTTGAGTAGCAGTTTTCAGTATAACTAACTATTAGAGGGTTGCAAACTCCGATTGCAGTATTCAGTATAACTAGTTATTAGAGGGTAGTAAATGTGGGTAGCAGTGTTCAGTATACCTAACTATTAGAGGGTAGTACAATTATGTAGCAGTATTCAGTATAGCAAACTATTAGAGGGTAGTGCAAATGTGTAGCAGTATTCAGTCTAATGACATATTAGAGGATAGTACACTCCTGTACCAGTATTCAGTATAACTAACTCTTACAGGGTAGTGTGGGATTATTCAGTATAACAAACTATTAGAGAGTAGTATACTTGTGTAGCAGTTTTCAGTATACTAAATGACTAAAGGGTAATACACGTAGGTAGTAATATTTAGCATAACTAACTTTTAGGGGGTAGTACACTTTTGTAGCAATATGCAGTATAACTAAGTATTAGACAGGAGTACACTTGGGTAGCATTCAGTATAACTAATTATCAGAGGGTAGTACACTTGAGTAGCAGTATTCAGTATAACTAACTATTAGAGGGTAGTACACCTGCATAGCAGTATTCAGTACAACTATTAGAGGGTAGTACACTTGGTAGCAGTATTCACTATAACAATTAGTAGGTAGTACACTTGTGTAGCAGTATTCAGTGCAATAAATTATTAGAGGGTAATGCACTCATGTAGCAGTATTCAGTATAACTATTAGAGGGTAGTACACTAATGCAGCAGTATTCAGTATAACAAACTAGTAGAGGGTAGTACACTTGTGTAGCAATATTCAGTATAACTATTAGAGGGTAGTACACTAATGCAGCTGTATTCAGTATAACAAACTAGTAGAGGGTAGTACACTTGTGTAGCAATATTCAGTATAACAAACCTTTAGGGGGTAGTAGACTTGTGTAGCAGTATTCAGTATAACTATTATAGGGTAGTACACTTGAGTAGCAGTAATTAGTATAACTATTAGAAGGTAGTGTACTTGGGTAGCAGTATTCAGTATAAGTATTAGAGGGTCATTCAACTGGGTAGCAGTATTCAGAATAATTATCTATTACAGGGTAGTACACTTGTGTAGTAGTATTCAGCATAACAAGCTATTAGTGTAGCAGTATTCAGTATACCGAAGTTTTAGAGGGTAGTACACTCCTGTATCAATATTCTATACAACTAACTACTAGAGGGTTGTACACTCATGTAGCAGTATTCAGTATAACTAACTATTAGAGGGTAGTACACCTGTGTAGTAGTATTCTGTATAAATAAATAGTAGATGGTAGTACATTTGTGTAGCAGTATTCAGTATAGGAAACTATTAGAAGGTAGTACACTTGTGTACCAGTATTCAGTATAACAAACTATTACAGGTTAGTGTACTTGTGTAGCAGTATTCAGTATAACAAACTATTACAGGGTAGTACACGTGTGTAGCATTATTCAGTATAACAACCTATTACAGGGTAGTACAATTGGGTACCATTATTCAGTATAACTAACTATTAGATGGTAGTACACTTGAGTAGCAGTAATCAGTATAACTATTATAGGGCAGTACATTTGGGTAGCAGTAATCAGTATAACTATTAGAGGGTCGTTCAATTGGGTAGCAGTATTCAGTATAACTATTAGAGGGTAGTACTTTTGTGTAGCAGTATTCAGTATAACAAACTATTAGAGGGTAGTACACATGTGTAGCATTATTCAGTATAGCAAACTATTAGGGGGCAGTACAGTTTTGTAGCAGTATTTAGTATAATGAACTATTAGAGGGTAGTACACTCCTGTAGCAATATTCAGTATAAGTATTAGAGGGTACTATACTCATGTAGCAGTATTCAGTATAACTAACTATTAGAGGGTAGTAAACTTGCGTAGCAGTATTCCGTATATCTAAGTATTAGAGGGTAGTAGACTTGAGTAGCAGTTTTCAATATAACTAACTATTAGAGGGTTGCAAACTCCAATTGCAGTATTCAGTATAACTAGTTATTAGAGGGTAGTAAATGTGGGTAGCAGTGTTCAGTATAACTAACTATTAGAGGGTAGTACACTTATGTAGCAGTATTCAGTATAACAAACTATTAGAGGGTAGTGCAAATGTGTAGCAGTATTCAGTCTAATGACATATTAGAGGATAGTACACTCCTGTACCAGTATTCAGTATAACTAACTCTTACAGGGTAGTATAGTAGTGTAGGAGTAGTCAGTATAACAAACTATTAGAGAGTATACCCTTGTGTAGCAGTTTTCAGTATACCAAACTACTAGAGGGTAGTACACGTGGGTAGTAATATTTAGCATAACTAAGTTTTAGGGGGTAGTACACTTTTGTAGCAATATGCAGTATGACTAAGTATTAGACAGGAGTACACTTGGGTAGCATTCAGTATAACTAATTATCAGAGGGTAGTACACTTGAGTAGCAGTATTCAGTATAACTAACTATTAGAGGGTAGTACACCTGCATAGCAGTATTCAGTACAACTATTAGGGGGTAGTACACTTGGTAGCAGTATTCACTATAACAATTAGTAGGTAGTACACTTGTGTAGCAGTATTCAGTGCAAGAAATTATTAGAGGGTAATGCACTCATGTAGCAGTATTCAGTATAACTATTAGAGGGTAGTACACTAATGCAGCAGTATTCAGTATAACAAACTAGTAGAGGGTAGTACACTTGTGTAGCAATATTCAGTATAACAAACTTTTAGGGGGTAGTAGACTTGTGTAGCAGTATTCAGTATAACTATTATAGGGTAGTACACTTGGGTGGCAGTAATTAGTATAACTATTAGAAGGTAGTGTACTTGGGTAGCAGTATTCAGTATAATTATCTATTAGAGGGTAGTATACTTGTGTAGTAGTATTCAGCATAACAAGCTATTAGTGTAGCAGTATTTAGTATACCGAAGTTTTAGAGGGTAGTACACTCCTGTATCAATATTCTTTACAACTAACTACTAGAGGGTTGTATACTCATGTAGCAGTATTCAGTATAACTAACTATTAGAGGGTAGTACACCTGTGTAGTAGTATTCTGTATAAATAAATAGTAGATGGCAGTACATTTGTGTAGCAGTATTCAGTATAGGAAACTATTAGAAGGTAGTACACTTGTGTACCAGTATTCAGTATAACAAACTATTACAGGTTAGTGTACTTGTGTAGCAGTATTCATACTTCAAACTCTTAGAGGGTAGTACACTGATGTCGCAGTATTCAGTATAACTAAGTATTAGAGGGTAGTACACTTGTGTAGCAGTATTCAGTATAACAAAGTATTAGAGGGTAGTAAACTTGTGTAGTAGTATTCAATATAGGAAACTATTACAGGGTAGTACACCTGTGTTGTAGTATTCAGTATAAGTAACTATTAGAGGGCAGTACACTTGTGTAGCAGTATTCAATATAATAAACTATTAGAGGGTAGTACATTTGGGTAGCAGTATTCAGTATAACTAAGTATTAGAGGGAAGTACACTTGGGTAGCAGTATTCAGTATAACTAACTATTAGAGTGTAGTACACTTGTGTAGCAGTATTCAATATAACTAACTATTAGAGGGTAGTACAGTTTGGTAGCTGCATTCAGTTTAAAGGGTAGTACACTTTTGTAGCAGTATTCAGTAAAAAAAAGTATTAGAGGGTAGTACACTCATGTAGCATAACTATTAGAGGGTAGTACAGTTGTGTAGCAGTTTTCACTATAACAAACTATTAGAGGGTAGTACATTCATGTAGCAGTATTCAGTATAACAAAAAATTAGAGGGTAGTACACTTGTGTAGCAGTATTTAGTATAACAAACTATTAAAGACTAGTACACTCATGTAGCATTGTTCAGTATGACTAACTATTAAGGGGTTTTACACTTGTGTAGCAGTAGTCTGTATAACTATTAGTGGGTAGTACACTTGTGTAGCAGTATTTAGTACAAGCAACTATTAGAGGGTAGTACACGCGTGTAGCAGTATTCAGTATAACTCAGTTTTAGAGGGTAGTACACTTGTGTAGCAGTATTCAGTATAACTATTAGAGGGTAGTAAACTCATGTAGCAGTATTCAGTGTAACAAACTATTAGAGGGTAGTACACTTGTATAGCAGTATTCATTATAACAAACTATTAGAGGGTAATACACTTGGGTACAGAAGTCTAATGCTTTTCACATTCTCTTAAAAATATTTCTGCACTTTGATAGAATTTTCTAAGAAAAACTTTATTCACACAAGACATGCAAAACAAAATTATTGAAACATACAGCTAAGATCACAGGCTCATCCCTCATTACAATTCAGCAGAGAACTTTAACATAAACCTACAAACGAACAGACCACAACATAGAGCACATTATGCTGACAGTAGATTTAAACATTTTAAATACATTGTTCATATGAAGTTAGGAAAGCAATGAAAGATAGTTCCTAATTTTAGACACGTAGAACGCATTATGAAAATTAGTAATTTAAATTTTGTATGAATATTTACATTTGTAACAATCTATTTAGAATTGAATTTATGAGGTTATTTTTAAGCAAGGCATTGCCTTTTTAAAATTGTGGACAAAGTCTAATTGATTAATTGTTCTGCAAGAGTATTTAAGCACTTATTGTAACCACTTGACTGTTTCACTTGAAAAAGCTCGGAAGAGTCCGAGCGAAAGTGCTTGTGCTCTATGCTGTGGTCTGTTCGTTTGGAATAAAGAAGATTTTCAACCATCTCTCTCTCTCAGTGGGTTGCTTCTGCTCAGCTGCTTGGACATGCATGCTAAAGATACAATTTCATTTAAACCTGGGCTAAAACATGACCCAGTGCAGAGTTGCCAACATAATTCGAGTTGTTCAGTAATAAAGAAAAAGGGCCACCACGTGTATCATCAATTACTGAGTCAATGGCTCTAAATAAAAAGGAATGGTGGGGATACAGAGAGATATGTCTGGCCAAGGCATTGTCTAAGTTTTGATTTCTTATCTTATAAAGGTGCTCATAAACACGTTCTCTCAACTTACGATCGGTTTTACCGATGTAGAAGGTGGTACAACTTTGATATTGCGCCACGTAGACAACTGATTTAGACTGACAAGTGTATCTTGAATTGGTCTTGTAAACAGTATTCCTGATCACCACATCTTTGCCTGTGCTCATGTATTTACAATAGTTGCACATTTGGCATCTATGCATACCACACTTCCAATTTAATACTGGCTTTCTGGCTTCCAATAAACTTTTCAAGTTTGTTCCTTTCATATATGTAATATGGGGGCCATTCTCAAACTTGCCAGAGATATGAAAATCTCTTCTGATTATTGCCCAATTTTTATATAAAATTAACGATCTCCTTTGCATTGCTACTGAAAAGGGTAATCATGCTAATTGTATATTCAAGTTTACGATGACAGCTAAAATCAGTTGCTTCAATGTTATCAGATGTTAAACTAAGGATTGGGCTATATATACCTTGTTCTCTCTTAGTACTGACTTCCTCATATACAGCATCTATCAAGTTATTAGGATAACCTATCTTGAGGAACATATCCTTCAATTTGTGGCATTCATTCAAAAAATCAAACTCAAGTGTGACCATATGCGCAGCTCTCACAAATTGTCCCTTGACAACTGACTGTAGCACCCATTCATTATTTCATAACGCAGTTCTATTGGATTTTTATCTGATGAACTCCTGCCAGTGAGCAGGACGAAAAGTGCTTCAGAATAAAGACTGTTGGATTACCCGTGACTTTCTGTGCCTTTGTGCTTGCTCAAGTTTACGTTTACAGCCAGCAATTTGATAAACCTACAAATATTTATCAGATACCTACATACATTATTATTCATCAAACCAAGCCTGATGAAGTAAATATGAAATATACTATTTCAAGTAATTTACCTATCGCAGGTGCTAAAGAGAAGGACAAAGCTAAAAGATCTGTTTGGAAAACTCACGTTATTTAAGTACATCTTGCCGTTCTCCCCCTTCATGATCATGCAGATCCCACCCTCATCCCTTTATCACAGCAGTGAATCATTTTAAACATTCTCACTATTATAGTGTTACTACACAATCATTCCAGACAGTATTCATAATCTGGAGCTTCACATATTCATAGTGGTACTCTGCGAGGTGTGGCGCTATGTGGTTATGCAAATAACAGTCTGTCAGGATGACTACAAAAACGGGGAGGTATTTTGTTAAACATGGCTGCCTATCGCAAAGGCCTAATATTATTAATGCATAAGAGATAGGGGGACAGTTAATACATAGATAAGGGGCATTACATGTTTGCATATAAGCAGGATTCATAGAGGTGGATGTAAAATGAGCTCATTAGCATACTAAACATGCAAATGGCCCTGAGCTTACATCACTAAGCAACAATTTACCATGAAAATATGGAGTTGCGAAGGGAAGGAGAAAAATTGAATATATACTGACGTACATTTTAAAAGGTGGTACAATTATTGAATTAACTTATATAAATTTTTATGGCATTTGAATGTGTGTGCATACATGAACAGACTACTGAAGGGATCATTGGAGGAAATGTTTCATTCTGATGTAAGTGAAATGCTTCTGCGGACATGGATGTACTACTGAAGGGATCACTTGGGGAAACATTTAATTTTGGTGCTTGTGCCTCCTTGGACATAATGCTGAAGGGCTGAGTGGGGGAAATATTTCATTCCAAAGACATGCATCTGGAGTGCTTCTCCCGGGCTTCCACTGAAAATAGGCTGTGTCCCAGTCAGACTTTCTCAGTCAACAAATGTTAAATAAATAAATAAAGTAAAATGTTGGTACCTCAGCCTACATGGACATACTACTGATGGGATTGTTTGGGGAAATGTTTCATTTTGGTGGTTGTGCATACTTGGATATAGTACTAAAGGGATCACTTGGTAAAACGCATCTTTTTGGTGTTTGTGCATACTTGGACTTACTACTGAAGGGATTACTTGAGAAAATGTTTCATTTTGATGCTTATACATGCGTGGACATACTACTGAAGGGATCACTTGGGGAAATGTTTCATTTTGGTGCTTGTGGATATTTGGACATACTGCTGAAGGGACTAGTTGAGGAAATCTTCCATTCTGGTGGTTGTGCATACTTGGTGAAACTATTGAAGGGATCACATGGGGAAATGTTTCATTTTGGTGCTTGTGTATACTTGGACATTCTGCTGAAGGGATCAGTGGGGGAAATGTTTCATTTTGGTGCTTGTGTATACTTGGACATTCTGCTGAAGGGATCAGTGGGGGAAATGTTTAATTTTGGTTCTTGTGCATACTTGGACATTCTGCTGAAGGGATCAGTGGGGGAAATGTTTAATTTTGGTTCTTGTGCATACTTGGACATTCTGCTGAAGGGATCAGTGGGGGAAATGTTTCATTTTGGTGCTTGTGTATACTTGGTGAAACTACTGAAAGGATTGCTCAAGAAAATATTTCATCTGGATGTCAGTGAAGTGCTTGTGCATACATGGTCAGACTGTTGAAATGATCACTGGGCAAAATAATTTATTTTGTGTCATTATAGTGCTTGTACATACTTATCTACTGAAAGGATGACTGGGTGCAAGTTCATGGATTGCAACTCAGATATCAAAGGCGAAGCATTGCTTTCAACAAAGAATGTGTATTCTGACAGGATATTGGACTATGATCACAAGAACACCTCATTAGTATTCACTGTTTTACAAAATTTCATATTTGTAGCTCATTATACTTGAGACATTTTTGCATTAGTGTAAATGTGCTCTATGAATCTCACCTTTGCTACGTTCATTCATAGACATCAGGGATACCTCAATGGCATTTGTGTAAATGACTGACTATTGGCCTATGCATTTGAACATATTTCCATTGCTACTCTCTACAGAGCTGTAGGCTCATGACATACTTGAGAAAAAAGGAAAACAGGAAAGGCCAGAAAATACTGGCCATCCACCATCCTAAGCTCAGTGAAACTTACTACTACTCCTATTTAGTGCTCTGTATCCAACCTATTCAGATTTAAGAACCATGGCTTTCATGTATTCAGGAATTCCTGCCACCTACTCTTTCCGCTTGCTCTAGCAAACGGGGCGGTAGCACTCTGACATCTACTGTAGTTATGCTGTTTTTCACCTTTATGTATGTTTTTTTCTTAATTAACAATGGTATTAAATAAGTTAATTGCAAATGATGTTTACTTAGTGCAAGCTAATCCTTATAACCCAACAAAATATCTTTGATGTTAGTCTGATCTCCTTGCTAAATACCTGATCCAACAACCAAGTCTAGTTGTGCATATATTCCTCCAACTATGGACATACCCAGAAGATTTGCAACCCTGCCCTCCTACATCCCTATTAACATGTTCAACTTTCATGTCTTGTCCATTAAACATTTTCTGGAGATAGGCCCTTCAATGTGAACATATGAAATTTTCAAAATCATGTAGAGTGACTCTCAACAGACCCTGATTTGGGCTCAAATTTTAGTTCTGTCCCTCTTAATCCCTCCTAAAACTGGTGACTGTTGGAGGAAAAGGTGGAGAATTACACTCAACAAATAATGACAAAAATTAGAGATATGTATTTGTATTGTTTCAAAAAATGTATACTAATTCACATTATCTTATTCTGTCAGTCTCAAATTAATAGTACTAATATTTTAAAACGAGTCCCTGATTATCTGTGGATTTATCCCTGATCTGTTGAGATTTGTCCTTGACTCATTGAGCGCTAGCAAACTTGCTCCCATTATTTCTATGCTGGACTATCATCTGGTGCCTTAAGCTAAGTGTTCTGCCATTTCTTTAGAATGAGGACTGTAACTCCATGAGCATTTTGCAAGCTTTACTTAACATTCCCATTCTAGCTCACCTGATTCTCTTCCATCAAAAGTCCAACCCACTTGTTTAAGTATCTCCTGACCCTGACTTGTCTCAGCTTTGTATTTCTTTACTTAAGAAACTAACAGTTGTATGATATGCCAGTCCCCTGCTGAATATTTTTATTTTATTTTACTTTATTTATTTACTTATCCTTTGTTGACTGGGTTTGTCCACTAGCTAGTAGCCTCTTTTCAGGGGAACTCAAGGCAGTATTTCTACTACTAGGGGAAGTTTGGTCAGGCCATCGGAAGTTATCCCTATTCTTTTTGATAGGTGTCTTCAGATTGTTTACAGCTGAGTTACCACCAACTCAAGCAGATGGGGCTTTGGTTTAATGTCTCATCCTAAGGATAGCACATTCAGGACTGCAACACCCCCTTATGCTGCACTGTAGTGTTAGCAGTCGATCTACCTGGTGTGGGAATAAAACCCACCGCCTTCTGTACCAAAGACAAGACTGCTACCTATTGCACCACTGACTCTACTGATTATACACTATATAAATGTATCCCACTGAATTTTATCCTTCTCCCACCAAACCTGATGCCAGGTTGAGCATAACTTAGGGTAATCTTGGAACACTGGTAGTGATTATTTTGTGATGCATGGTAATTTGCTGCTGTTGTGGGAGCTCAGTTTTCTGCTGGCTTCTTCTTCTTTTGTCCCTAGTTGGGGGTGATGGAGGTTGTCGACTCCATAGTCGGTACACTGATGTGGGTGCTGCTGGATTCTGGACTTCCTTCAGGGTACATTTCCATGCTGTTCAGTCCATGGCAATGTTTCTGGCATCCTGTAGGTCAACTCACCAGCTTCTCAGGTCCTCTTCAACCTGTTTAGCACACATCTTCTTTGGTGCAGATTTGTGAACTCTCCAGTTTGTGGGGTGATCTCACCATAATAGTCTGTATGGTAAGTGGCAAGTGTCAATCCTGCACATGTGACCAGACCAGTGCAGCCTCCTGTTCTGGATCTGATCAATGATCATTGGGTGCTGATCACATCTGGTCCAGATGCTCATTTCTTATGTTGTCACAAAGTGAGATTCACAAGATTTGGCACAGGCATCGCATTTGGAAAACCTCAACCTTGTTCAGGTCTAGCTTGAGGAGGATCCATGCTTCCGATCCATAAAGGAGAATTGTCAAAATCAGTGCCCAGAAAAGGTGAATTTTGGTGCTGATAGAAACGTTTGTGCTGTTCCATAGACACCACTTGTTTGAGGCAAATGCTGCAGTGGTTTGTCCAATCCTGCTATGGACTTCAGCTGTTGATACCACCTTCTTCTCCTGGACCAGTGAACTCAGATACTTGAATTCTTGTGACTGTTCAATCTGAACTTCCCCGAAGGTGGCTTGTGACCCATGGGTTGCCATCACTTTGGTCTTGTCTGCATTTATCTGTAGGCCATATGATTGGGTGATGCTAATGAGGATATCTGTAGCCTCAGCATCACTGTATACGAAAATGGCACTATCACTGGTGAACATCAGGTCAGTCACAGAATGGGCTTCATCATACTGGACTTTGCTCCTGCCCACAAATACTCTCCTTGTAATGGCGTCCACCACTATGTTGAACAGCAGCGGTGAGACCACATCCCCTGGATGACAAGCTCTTCAGACGGTTTGGTCTGAATGCGCACCTGGCTAGATGAATCACTGTATGATCATTGAAGGAGTTTGATGATTTTCTTCAGCATGTGCTCAGTCTCCAATGTCTTCCACAGAGCAGACCAGTGGATACAGTCAAATGTGGACTTGAAATCAATAAAGACATAATTGTATGTTGTCCACACCTGATTCTTTCTTCCATTAGTTGACGGATAGTGAAGATTTGATTACAGCATCTTCTGGTCTGAATCTGGCCTGTTCTTCCCTGCTGGTTTAGTAGAAAGGTGTATTCTGACTGGCTGTTTCAATTTTCTGTTTTTTTTTTTTTTTTTTATATTATATATTGTACTGGTTTGTGACTGCTGCAATCTGATCTATGCTATTGTAGATGATGCTGCACAGTTGCTTGTTAGTGCTTTTCAGTGGTCACTCAAAGTGACTGGACATACTCACTGGGTATTTGACCAGTAACTAACATACCTACTGAACTTTTCAATGTAACTATATTGCTAAAATATACCTATGTTTTATGTGGCTTCAATCAGTTGCATGTCAAGAATTTCATTGATATGGTATTGTCTGTAGGTTGAGCGCATTTGCACTGGGCTGCTATTAGTTGTGTGCTATGCCCCTCATTGTCACCACATTGCTACTAGTTGAGCAGCCTCCTCATTACTGAAGTGTGTAAGTGTGTGTGTGTGTGTAAATCAAACCTAAACAAGTGTGTGTGCCAGCTACTTGGGCAGGGACACAAAGCACTGGCTAAACAGAGAAGGTGCTGGAGGTCTTTGCTTGGCAACTTAGCTGATATCTCTACCCTACAGCTGTGCCAGTGGGGACTCTTACTGGGGATATGGAGGAAGAGGGAGAAACCAGCCCCAGACCGACAGTGGTCTCAGTGTGCTCTTAAGAGAAATTGCACTTGTTGCAATGAGCTGCATCTGGAAATACTCTGTGTGTACCTGTTATCCTCCCAGCGTACGTCCCCCACTGTTGCCAGTGGTGAGGACTGAGACTCCTTGATTACTGGTTCAGTGGTGGGTCATTACAGATGTCACCACAGGTTGTCGCGGCCGAGGTGCCAGAATTCCATAACGGCACATATCATCACAAAAAAAGCCCTGGCCAAACCAGTGTTAAAAATTAGCTCCACACACTTTAACCATTGTAAACTGCCATAAAATCATTTTAATAGCAATTTAAATTATAGTTATCTTGTCATTGTGTAAAATCTCCACAGTACAGTCAAATAACTTTTTTAAAATCAGGATCTGATGTTAAAAAACACGCAGAGCAGCATCATACATCGCAAACATATAAATGCTGAAAAAAATCCAAGTTCTGTAATATTTTCTTGTCAAAAGATGAAAATAAAGAAGAGCAAGTACAGTAAAGATGGGCCTCTAATGTCCAAAGCCACATATGGCACTGCACTTCTATGACAGATACTGAAAGTTTCCTCAGAACAAAAAATAAAAACAAGCATTTGTCAAAGATAGAAACCAAATAAACATTGCTACAAGTGGAAATTCCCACAGGAATTCCTGTAAACACCAACAAAAATAAAATATTTTTAAATAAACAAAAATAAAGGAGAATCTTCTTCTTCTTCTTTCGGCTTTTCCCAGTTAGGGGTCACCCCAGCAGATCACCTGTCCACTCATGATTGGCAGTGGAGTTTTACGGTGTCGAGTTGCCAGACCGACGCCCAACCTTCCACAGAAGGCACACACTCACACCTAGGGCCAATTTAGAATGTCCAATCCACCTACAGCAAGTCTTTGAGATGTGGGAGGAAATTGGAGCACCCAGAGGAAACCCACGTGACCACAGGGAGGACAGGCAGACTCCACACAGAAGGCACCCCAGCCGAGGATCGAACCAGAGAACCTCTTGCTGTGAGGTAGCAATGCTAACCGCTGCACCACCGCGGCCGTCCAAACAAAAATAAAGGAGAATAATACATCCAATAATAAAACAAGAGGAAGGGGTCCCCAAATGAGGTTTATCTGAGCAGTAACCTGGAAAAATAAGCAGAGTATTCTGTCAAGAGTAGCAGGACTTTCTTCTTAGGATGGCAGAAAAAGGCTGAACACTTACTTCCTGTGACAACTGAAGACTTCTCTGTCAGGATATGCCCAGCCTATCGGCTGTCACAGGAAAGAGAGAGAGGGGAGTCTGACCTTTTTAAAGCTGACCAGTACTAGGTTACCTTGACAGATAACCCCAAAATGCCACTGAGGCAGTGGGAATGATGAATGTCTTATTTGATTTCTTCAGATCAGGCAGCTCAGAATCACTACACATAGTGAGGCCATGAACAGTATATCCTGCTTGCATTCCTTCTAAGGCCAGCATTATAGCACTTGGTAATCTCAGTCAGTGCAGGAGCTGCCATATGTTTACAGACAATTAATTTCTTCTTGAGTTGCACAATTCAATCTGCAAGAGATACAACTACCTATATGCAATCTGGAAGTATCCCTCTCACCCAGTAAGATGGCCTGCAAGCATCAGACACTATCACTGACATCTCAGCAGAAACACACTAAGAAGACTTAAGCCAAGACTGTAAAAAATTAATTATTGAAGGCTCCTAGGAATAAGAAGACCAGGTCTCAGCAGATGTCAGTTACCACATCAGCACCAGGCTGATAACATTGTAGAGGGCCATTAGTAGGTAGACCACAAACCATATAATATTTGAAATACTATGAAAAAAGCAGAAATATTTTACTATTTTGTGATTCTGTTATCAGGCTCACTGACTCCACACACACAACATTGGAGAAAGACAGTGTTGCAGTCAGTTACCAGAATCTCTGACACCACAGGAGCTCTAAAGTCCCTCCCAGCAGACAGATATGATTATGACCTAGTGGTACAAGTGGGTGTGAATGACTGGAGGCACATAACTCGAGTGACATGCAGAGATATACGCCTAATGAAGGCAAGACACTAGCCTGAGTGGAATCCTTCCTTCAAATAGAATGATACCTATATATAAAGAGGGGCAATAGGGGGTACAGTATGTGTCAGAATGGGATAAGATGATTGACAGTCCAACTTGCTTCACCCAGGATGGCCTGCACTTCTCACTCCATGGCTTCAGAATACTGGCTCAGGTCCTTGCTGTCCCCATAGTGCTACTTTTATGCAGTGGCCACCTAATGGACATCCTAATATGGCCATTTGCAAATTATAATTGGACTGTATTAAGGTGAATCAAGGATGATCTTCACAAAGCCAGGTCTTAACCTCAAAATTGCTATATTTTGAGGGTCTGTTTGTGTAGTTACCTAAGTAAGCCTAGCCAACAAGGTTCACTGGCTTACTCCACCCAAGAAAGTGACTTCCTATGCCCCTGTCGAGCAGAGCCACAGAAGTGATCCCTGGAGTGTATTTCCTATTTCCCATCCACTCATCAAGACTTTTCTTTAAGAATGCTAATGAGCAACTTTGCTTGACACAGATGGGTAGCTTGTTCCAGAGTATGGGAAGTCTCTGGGACAGGAATCTATCCCTCCAGCATGTCCTGTTTATTGTGGTGACAAGGTTTAGGTCCCTAGAGCATGTAGCTTGCAGGGATTGGGATTTCTTTAGGTGTAGCATGTCCAACAGTTCTGGGTTTGACATAGCTTTATGTCACGCAGAGATCACCTTGGAGTAGGTGATATGCTACAGAGTAAAGCTGGAGTTTTTTGAGAAGGTCAGTGTAGGGCATCTGTTTGAGGCCAGTAATCCTCTTTGTGGGGTACTTCTGTGTTTTTTCCAACTGCTGCAGATGTCTTGCGAGGTACATTCCAAAAGGGGCATTGTACTCTATAATGGGTCTAATGAGTGTCAAGTAGAGGGGAACAATGACCTCTTTTTTCCTGGATGAGAACCCTTTTGTGATGAGGTGTGCCATGTAGAAGGATTTCCTGACCACTGTGGAGATGTGATTATCAAAGGAGAGACTACTGTCCACCTGGGTCCCAAGGTCGCTTATCACACATTCGGCATTAAGTAGACTGCCGCCTATGTGGTAGTTCATAGGTACAGAGTTTTTACCAAAGGGGATGACAATGCACTTTTTGGCACTGAGCTTGAGGCCATGGCTGTGACACCAGGCATCTGTCTCAGTGAGGCCCTTCTGTAGGATGTCCACATCATTTGGGGACTCGACTATGGCTCCTAGTTTGCAGTCATCATTAGCCAAAGGCCTTCTGTGTTAGCCTGTACTTTGGAGAAGTAGATACCAAACAGGAGAGGTCCCAGGACTGAACCCTGTGGTACTTCACTTGTCAATGGTTTGAAGTCAGATTTGGAGTCTGCAAATTTTACAGTGTGGGTTCTGTCAGTGAGCCAGTTGGCAACCCATCTTGTGATGTAGGGATTTATACCTAGTTTAGGGAATTTAGTTATAATTCCAGAATGAGGGATGTTGTCGAAACCTTGGTGAGGTCAAGATAGGCTGTGTGAACCACCTTACCCTCGTCTACGGCTTTGGTGACTGCCTCAAAGAAGTCAATCAGGTTCAGGAGGCATGATCTGCCTTTCAAGAACCTGAACTGGGTGGGGTCCAGAGTTTGGAGGTTACCAATGTCTTTGTTTATGAGTTCCATGGCCTTACAGACCAGGCTCGTCAGGCTAATAGGGCGATAGTTCCCAGGATCAGTGGTGGCTCCCCCTTTGTGGAGTGGGATAACTGTTGCTGTGTGCCAATCAGTGGGCACATAGCCTGACGTGAGGCTATGATTGAACATGGTGCTTAGGTGGGGAGCCAGTTTGTTCTAAAGTTCATGTAAAAAGCAGCCTGAAATGTTGTCCGGTCCCATGGATGTTGTGTTTTTAGCTTTAGAGAGTGCAGCTTTTACCTGCACAGTTGTGATTATGGGGACTCTGCATTCTTCCTGTATAGATATGGGCAATTTGGGGGTGAGGGGGGTAAAGTTAGCACTGAACCTATCTGCCAGGATGTTGGCAATAGTTGGTTCTGTAATTTTCATGCCATTGTGCTGTAACTCAGAGCAGATCTGCGTGTTTCCATTGAGATTCTTGACATAACTATAGAATGCTTTGTGGTTGTCCCTAGAATCAGTGGCGATTTTGTTTTTGTAGCTAGCTTTGGAGGATCTTATAAGGGATCTCAGCTTCTTACTGATGCTGACCAGGGAGCTCCTCCACTCATGGAATTTTACTTTCTTTTGCAACAGTTTTTTCTTTCTGTTGTAGAGTTTTTTTATGGCAGAGGACAACCAGATTGGCTTCCTTTTTTGGACAATAGCATCTTGGGCCTGTTTGGAATAGCATGATCCATGCACTCATGTAATTTCTTATATAGTGCATATGTGTAGGATTCTGCAGTCATAACTGTATTGTCCATCTGCATGGGTGTCATGAAGTTCACCACTTCTGTCTTAAGAAGCATGAAGTTGTTTTTTGGAGAAATTTTTTACTGTGGTTTCCTTAATGGTGGGTGGGGGCGGGATGCGGATATCTAGGGTGATTAGCTTATGGTTGGATCT
Organism: Protopterus annectens; assembly: GCF_019279795.1. Lineage (NCBI taxonomy): Eukaryota > Metazoa > Chordata > Ceratodontiformes > Protopteridae > Protopterus > Protopterus annectens. The sequence goes on along the minus strand of NC_056743.1, from coordinate 385,087,542 downwards.
GACCAATGAGGAGTTGACTTCAGGTGTAGAACACCAGTCACTCATGTTGGTAATGACTAGGTCTAGGATATTGTTGCCCCTGGTGGGGGTGTGGATAAGCTGATCCAGGGCACTGGAATTCATGAATTCCAGAAAGCGTTGAGCGAAGGAGTTGGTACATGAGTAGTTTTCCCAGTTAATGGTGGGTTAGTTGAAATTGTCCATTATTAGGGTGTTTGGTTGAACCCTAGTATTTTCCAGTATATCAAGAAAAGAGGAGTGGGAATCCTGGGGCATGGAGGGGGATCTGTAGCAAGCTGCAATGTGGATTGCAGTTTTGCCCAGAGTTAGTTGCACTTGGATAACCTCGGATGCATTATGCTGCGCAGCTAGCCTGGATGTGTGGATATCCTTAATGAATATGGACACACCTCTGCCTTTGGTGTTCTGGTCCAGGTTAGATGGCCGAAAAGTGTGGTACGAGTTATAGCCTGGTAATGCAGGGGTGCTCTCTAGAGCCTTGAACCAGGTCTCAGTCACTGCACAGATATCAATGTTCTCCATTTTAAGGAGTGCCTCTTGTGAGTGCATTTTGAGATTTAGACTTCTAACATTAAGTAGCATTACCCACAGTGTCTGCTTGCCTGTTCTTGTTACGGTGGTGAATTTGTCATTGGAACTTTGCCTAAAAAAGGCACTATAGGGGCAGCAAGAGCCTTAGCTGGTATCCAGAATCCCAGGGGCAACAGGTACAGGCCATCTCTGACAAAGCATTGTGGTCTGTCGACCATGCCATCCCAGGCAGACAGATACTGGATCCCCTTAGAATGATACCAGAAGCTTAGCCAATTGTTGAAGTCATTCATTTTGTCCTTGTACTGCGGTATCATTCTGGGCGATGGCAGAATGATACTCAGGGCTAGGGTCATACCTGCCTGGGCTGCAAAATGTCTTTTTTCATGTACATCTCAGGTCGTTCCCACCAACATGGACAATGACAGAATCATATTTGTACTTGTTGTGGAGTTACATGAGTGCGTGGGTTATGTGGCGGATCCTGGCACCCAACAGGCAGCTGACAGTAACCTTCTCCTTGTTTAGCCTGGTGAGTGGGACATCAGTGTGCTGACTATAGAGTCACATATGACTAGTGTGTTGGGTATGTTGGTTTGCTTTATGGGTTGTGGTTTATTGGCACACTGAGTCTGTGGGCTATGTGTCATTTGGGCTGTATTGGGGGGTGGAGATTGCTTGCGTTTCTGCCTTGGAGGTCTCTGTTGCTTGAGCAGATTATTATTGATAGCCTCTGCAAATGTTTTTGTGTTTCCATGTGTGAATTTTGGTGGTGTAGGTTTAGTGGGACTATGTGATGAGTGTGGTGTGGTGCAATTGTTTACCTTCTCCTATTTACTGTCAAGTTCAGTCTTGGTTGGAGAGAGCTTTACCACTAGTTTGGCTAGACAAGTGCATCTCTCACAGGTTGTGGTATTGGGTGGTAGGAGGAGAGGGTTGTCTGTGTACATGAGGCAATTGCTACATTGCCTCAAGATGCCCAGATTCATCAGACAGACAGGAGAGAACACTGGGAGCTGACCCCTGGACATGCCTGAATAAAAAACTACGTTCCTCTAGACAAGTGAGGAAAGTGTGTATAAGAGATGTTTTTCTCTAAGCAAGTGAGGAAAGTAAGTACAAAAACTGTTTTCTTCTAAGTAAAGAGGAAGGTTGAGTGTTGTAGTAATTTGTAGCTTATTTAGTGCTAACAAGTTCTGAACAAGTGCTGAGCACGAATAAGCAAATTCAAGTGCTAAAACTAAGAATCTATACCTGGATCTTGTGGTGGATAAGCTACCTAGTGCTTACCACTCCCACTGATAAGCTAGGCGGCTTCCCTCCAACACAGAAAGGCTTGGGAAGCTCAGAAGCTTACAAACAGTCCTGGATACAGCAAATCTGTATCTGGACTAGGCTAGTTACAGGAAAGGTGGGAAACAAGCGCAAACGTGGGCTTTTAAACCAGAAAGTTGAAAGATGGAAAAACTGCCAAAAGGCCAATAAACTACAATTTTAGGCCAGAAACCACTCTTGTGGTAGATAGGCTACCTAGTGCTTACCACTCCTACGGATAAGCTAGAAGGCTTCCCTCCAACACAGAAAGGCTTTGGGGCTCAGAAGCTTGCAAACAGTCCTGGATACAGTAAATCTGTATCTGGACTGGACTAGTTACAGGAAAGGTGGGAAACAAGAGCAAATGCAGACTTCAATACAGTCTCCCACAACAAGATACATATCAGTAAAAATGTCTCTCACAGACTTTCCCACAAGGTTCCATCCTTGGTTCTCTCCTTTTAAACATTTTCATAAACAATCTTTACACATCTTCTCAAGAAGCATTATTTATACAATATGCTGATGATTCCATTCTATTCTACTTCTCTGACAGCTTACACTTGCTACAGACTATCACTAAGATGCCTTTAACTCAGTGGAAAGCTGGATCTCTGATAATCAACTTCTGATGACCCCCCCCCCCCAAACAAACACGCTACTTTTATTTTCTCTAAATATCAGATCCACAAATAAAAAAAAAACTTCAAAATCTCCTTTCTAAACAATATGTGACTACAAATATAAGTCTCCATTTTATAACCTCACTTCTGATGAAAGACTAGCATTAAGGCAGTTACGTGAAGCAGAGTTTTTAGAGATTCTACTGGCTGATAAGGGAGGTGGCATAGTGGTTATGGACAAACATTTTTATGCTAATGTGATGGTAGAGATGTTGGCTGATGAAAATACATTTGTGTTTGCATAAATACCACGTGACTAGCCTTATTAATAAGGTGAACATCTATGTATATGATTTGTTAATGACTAATATGATTAATGAGGAGTTCTTCACCTATTTTTCGATAGAACATCCCAATCATTCTCGTCCTCTATGGGCGGCTACCTAAAATGCATAAATATTAATTTCAACCACCTATGCACCCGATTGCCTCTAGTAAAGGATGGATAATGGAACTGCTGCCCAGCTTTGTGGAGAAGACTCTGAAATCAGTGCTTACACGAGTGGAAACTTTGTTGATTGATATTAAGAATATTCTTCAGGATTTATATGTATGGTATACACAAGCCAATGGAGAAGGCAACTGTACTTTTGTCACTCTTGATATCACCTCACTTTTTACAGTCATACCTAATGATATTGGCATAGAGAGTATTAGAGAATTTTTGAGTAGACACAGTGATTTATCTAATAGCAAAGTTATTCTGATTTGTGCGCTATTAGAAATAATCTTAGAGAATAATGTATTTATGTTTGGTGCTGACTTCTACCTTCAGAGAACTGGAGTGTCCATAGGCACAGTATGCGCCAACACATATGCGAATATGGTACTGGCTAAATGGGAGCTTGAGAAAGTATTGACTGGTAATCCTTTTGTACATTGTGTGCTTTTTATTGTCACACGATATGTTTATGATTTCAGAAGGAACACCTAATGAGCTTATGAGTTTTGTTGAATATCTACAAACTACTACTAACTTTCTGAAGTTTAATGTTGCTTTCTCTGATTCATCGATTAACTTCCTTGATGTTCCAGTCTCTAAAAATCTGTTTAAAGGCCTGATTACAACAATATACAAGAAGCCCTGTAAGAAGAATAATCTACTTTTGAAATTGAGCATGCACCCAAGACATATATGAAGAAATGTATTGAAGGGACAGTTTATGAGAATGATGAGATTATGTGATGGTGATGAAAATTTACGTGCTGCATTTGATGAGCTGGCTACTGACTGACTGGATAGGGACTATTCTTAGAATGAAATTCAGAATCCCATTGAAGAAGTACTCTTGCTCAGAGATACTACAGCAAAGCAATACTTTTCAGCCAGAACAGATATAGCTCCTAGATATGTGAGAGGTATGCATAATAATGTGAGATGTTCTCTGACTTTTTCCAGCAATGTCAATATGGTTTTTGATATCGTTAAGAGGAACTGGCCAATATTAATGGCCAATGAGGAGCTCAATAATATTCTTGGGGATGCACCACGGTTCTGCTTTAAAAATAATGTGTCACTTAAGCGCCAACTTTGCTAGAGGCAGACTAGTTGTAGAATTCGGACTGGATTTGACTCATGTTCTGCCTGCAAATATGTTTAGATCAGTTTGATGTTGTAAACCTCCCACACTGCAATATGATATTGATTTTGACTTCTATGCAGACTGTCCTAGTATGAATGTAGTCTATTATGCAAGCTGGATAGTGTGCAATATGTTTTACATAGGTAAAACTAATCAGACTTTTAGGGAAAGGATACTGTAGCATGTAAGCGATATTAATAAATGTAAAGATGCAAGTGCACTTGCCAAACATGTTATGAATACTAACATTGCTCATTCATTTAAGTTTTTAGTATTGGAGTTAGTGAATTTGAATGTGAGAGGTGGCAATATTGTAAATAGAACTAAAGAGTGTTAACTTAGATGGATTTTAAAACTCAGAGTCGATAAACACCCAGGTCTTAATGACAATGTTTCCTTAAGACCGGTTCTTATCTCACGGGATTTACATCACTGATCTAGCTGGGTTTGGCAGTCTTTTTTAAATGTTTAAATGCTTTTAATGTGTGTATGTGTTTAGTAGTTGAATTGGTCTGAAGAAGCGATTGTTCGTGAAAGCACTTACCATTTCTTGTTGTAGTAACATTTTATTTCTAATTCAGCCATGTTGATCGCATAGTTCTTTTTGCATTGCATTACATTTTTTGGCTCTTATCTGAATGTTACCTACTCGTTTTTTGTTTTATTACACTTGATTTTTTTTTACTCTGAATTACTGGAAGCCATCTTTTGTACCAAAGCTAAAACTAGAACATCTTTTCACTGAACACCTGTATGATTCTTCCCAACCAGATTTTTCTCTTCTTTTCTGAATTTTTTTTTTATTAGGTTCTCCAAATTTCTTCTTTGCTGACATCCAACCATGTAATTGCTAGCCAGTGGCAAAATTTACCCAAACTGACAATTTCACTAGTCCCTTTCCATAGCTTCTGTTTTCACACTGGGAATGCTTACATCAACCTGTTTATCCAAGTGCAGCCATCTTGGAAATCCAAAGCTAGCATCTCTTGATACTGATGTCTTGGCACCTTTGTCAGTGGTTCTTTCTCCTGTAACCATTTAAGCTTCCCATGTGGACTCCCCAAGCCAAGTCTGAGGAGTCTGTTGTTAATATATGAGATCCCTAAGTGTTACAAATGGTATACTCCAGTTGGCTAGCATCAGGAATGCTCACCATCTGAGCTGTTTTTGGACTGCAGGCATAATTAGTAACACTTCCTCTAGGTGGTGAAGTGCTGGTATCATAGGTTCCTTAACTACTGGATTTTCCTTATAGGCAGGGGTCTAAATGGACTGAAAGGAGAGATAGAATTAGCAAGAGAAGGAGAGTAGTATTGCTGGAACTGGATATATCCTCAAGCATTTCAGATTGTTGACCCTCTCATCAAGACAACACTGATATATAGATTGTATTTCAGCTATCACAAAGAAAGGTAGATCAAAAAGTAAAATACAGGTCCAAAGCTAAAAAGTGCCCACTCCTAGCATTGGCACTAGTATCAAGACTGAAAAAAAGGTCAGTGTACAACCCCCAAAAACGTGGAAACATTTCTACTACAGGGATAGGCCATGCTGTTAGTGGCTCTCTGTGGTAGAAGGAAGAAACAGTCCACAAAAAAACTGACAGGCTAAGCAAGAGACAGAGACAACAAAGTGGACCTCTGAAGATAAGGAAGAGATTATGCATTGTTTTTATTATACAACAAATACGGAATCTTCACAGACAGGATATTTACCAAGGGCAAGAAAAGCATTAAGAGGAAATAAAAATAATTGCAATAGAAAAACTGTTAAAAGCTAGAAATAATTTAAGCCCTTTAATACAACAAATCAGATCAAAACAATATTTAGATAAAAAAAAACATTAGATCTCTGTAAAACTATGTGATTAATGAAGTGCTACAAGAAAAAAAAATCATAAAAAGAAGCACAGACTTGGGAAAGAAAGATGTGTCATGATATAATATTTATGCAGAAAAAATTGTGCTCTTTTGACCACTGCAACTCCAAAGATATTTGAAGATACACTCAAAGACCTCCAGATATGGTAAACTTTACATAAGAAAAGTTAGAAAACAAAAGTAGAATGTACTGAGAAACAAAATGTTTAGTGAAGTTTAAAACAAAAAATCAACTAGAAAATGAAATGATAGACCAACTGAGTAATGTTTAGTGTGGAGACACTGATACAGGTAATATCACAACATGATGAGTCAATGAATCTACGGAAAATGATGCAACACAGAGAACAGGACACTTGTATAGAGAATATACCACATAGAAAATTTCTGGAACCTTCAGTAGGACATTTGGTTGAAATTCGAGTTAGGAGTGTACAGCAAAAGGGAAAAGCAGGAAAAGGGAGCAGATAGGAGACACTCAGTCTAGAACAGAATGGTCTAAAGGAAGACCAGGTCAATTAGAAAGAGATGGAGAGGCATATCAAGCTAGGGGAAAGAAAAATACTACAGAAACTGAATAAGACCAAGAGGGCTAGAGGACTGATAAAACAGATGAACATAGTAATTAAGACAATAGAGAGAGAGGTATGTGATATTACAAACAAAATATACGACTGCGCAGCATAACTAGTGCTAGTACTACCATAAAATCCAGAGTAATAAAGGAAAGAAAAGGAACAAAAAGAGTATCACCATGGAAACACTGAGTATAAAAATGTAGTTAGGCCAATAAGTATCACTATCTGAGGAATGGTGAAAAAGGAACAAATCAAAATGTCTAAGCTAGATAAACGAGGTGAAATAAACATATCAGCAAACTCAAAATATCAGCACAAGCAGACAAGTTTAGAAGGTATAAAGAAAAATGCAAAGAAAAGCGCAAAACAATTCATTGATGATGAAAAAAGTTTTATAGAGAACTGGGAGACAACAGCAAAAGAAACATATATTTTGGAGAAGTACTTATAAGATCCTATTGAACGTAACAAAGATACCACATGTATAGAAGAGATAAAAGAAGTAGTGAGAAGTCATAAGTTAGACAAGCAATAATGCAATGGAGTGAATGAACATTTAGAGAAATTGAGACAAAATTAAGAAAGGCTTCATAATGGAAACCTCAGGTCCAGATGCATTACCTAACATCTGGCTAAAGGTACTAACACAATGTTGCACAACAATTTAGCCATGAGTAAGAAAATGAACATAGCACCACTATAACTCTACAACTCTATTATCCTTCCATAACATTGTCTCTATAGCCATGGACGATCATAAAGTTATTTCTTGCCTATTCTTGGACCTGTCAAAAGCACACTCTTCTGCTGCACAAACTTCTCCTATGATATTGTTGCATGGTTCTCCAGCTACCTCACTGATAGATCTCAATCAGTGAGATGGCACTCTGCACTCTCCCCTCCTCTCCCTGTAAAAATGGGTGTACCGCAAGGGTCTATCCTAGGACCTTTACTTTTTAATATCTTTACTAATCAGCACTATACCTCCTGTCCTCCATCATCTTTAGTGCAATACGCAGATGACTCTACAGTCATCACCACAGCCAACTCTCCCTCTAAGCTCTTCTCAGCCACTCAGGCATCTTTTAACTTAGTTGAAACATGGCTGTCCAACAACCAGCTCATCCTTAACCCTAAAAAAACAAAGTTGTTACTCTTCCTACCTAAAAAGTTCAACAATATTAAACCCTCCTTCTCCATACAGTTCTTTCATAACACTCCCGTTCAGGTAGAATCCAGCACTAAGCTCTTAGGCGTAACCATCGATGATCAGCTTAAATTTGACTTGTATGTTAATAACGGTATCAAAAAGTTTCATTCAAAACTAGGGCTCCTTTACAGTAACAAGAAATTCCTTACCTCTGAAGCCAATGTTATGCTCTCTCTTACCTACCTTCTACCCAGTCTAATGTACAATTCCTAAATTCTCACATATCTTAACTCAGCACTCCTGACCAAACTCAAATCTACCTACAACACGGTAGCTAGATTTGCTGCCCAACAAACCTACAAATCCCATCACTGTCTCTCTCTAAAACACATAAACAGGCTTGAATTACCCCCACCAGCTTCTTCTCTCTCAGCATCAGATCATCCATTCTACTCTATACCAGACTTCCTACTGCCCAGCACTATCCCCGCTCATCTCCCATTATTCTCCCTCCAGACCTCTCTGAAGCTCTAACCAAGACCTACTACAAATCTACAAACCCAAGTCTAAATTTGGACGCAACATTTACATCTATCACCCCACTATTGCCTGGAATAGGCTCCCACTAGAAATCAGGACCCTTACACAATTTAAGACAGCCACCAAAGAGCACTTTAAAAGTCACTGGTCCTGCCTCTGCACTCTCCCTCCTTAAGCATCCCCTACTTCTCATACCTTAATCTACTTTCTGCCCTTAACTCACTCTTCTCACTAGCTCTCTCTAATCTTCCTTGACTACTCTTTCTACTGTCTTCTATAATCTATTAAGCAAATCGCCTCAGAGAAACATTTTATTATAACTGTATTGCCTTCATGCAACTAGATTATGATAAAACTGGGTTTTTATAACCACTTACCCCAAAAACTATACTCATCTTAATGACATATCTTTTTATACATCTTGAAATAGTTTTGCTATACTCCTGATTATTGACACTGTATAACATTGTATTGCTACTTATTGCCTTGTAATAATCCCATAACATTGCCGTTTAATGCCAATTTATAATGAAAATTGTATAATATGTTGGAGCTTTTCTCCCCAGGCCTCCGATGAAAAAGGACTCTTCAGCTTAGTCGGACAATCACGGTCAACAAATGTAATATAAAATAAATAAATAAAAATAAAATTAAAAAATGATTTATATGCACATCCTGAATGAATGCAACCTGTCAAACAAAATGAGAAAAACAACTCCAACTTAAGAGTGAACCTGAAAGCCATCCTCAGTAGTACAGACCAAAAACTTACCTCCTGACAACATATAACTTGTATAGTAGAATAGATGTAGAGTTTATAGTCCTTTAGAGAAAAAAAAATCAATCATGGCAACAGAACAAAAAGACAAAAAAAAAGAAAATTATATGGAACAAAAGATAATATATCATTACAAAAGCCACAAAAAAGGAGTTATAAAAAGGGGTGTATGTCCTACTAATCTATAACAGTAAATGTTCAAATTTTATACTGCCTGAGTGGCATATGGGTTATGTGCCTGCATACACTCACACTGGCAGGTTTCCAGAGTTCAGAATCTCCTCCTCTGATTCTGTGTGATAGTGGATTGGCTAAGCTCCTCCCATTGGGGGAAGCCTAACGCCTGTCACAGAAAATCAGTTATTCAGGCTTTTAGTGCTGAGTAGTAAGAACCAAAAAGGACCAGAAGCAAGAATGCCCTTAAACCAACTAATTCACAGCCACAAAACACCAACACAAATAACCAAAGCCAACCAACAACAGAAGCGTGGATAGCATCTAACTATGTACAAAATAAGGGGGATGATAGGTGGGTGCTGTCACTGAGGCAGTGTGAAATTCAAACATCTACAGTACAGGTTCATCATTCACACAGCCTCAGTGCCATATAAGTAGATTCCCAAGCTTAGCCAACCTAAGGAGGAAGGTTAAGGATAAGAAGCTAGGAGTCCTTGGAGAAAGGGCATTACAAAGTCTGCTCTGGAGCTTTAGAAATAATCTAATTTGTAGTGCTTTGTAAAGGTATGAACAGAGGTCCAGATTACTGCTTTTAGAATGCTTCCAGAGTCCACTCCATTCCTATATGAAACCGTTTGGATAAAGCTCTTGTGGAATGTGCCTCTATCTTACCTGGAATAGATTTACTATGGTGGAAGTAGCAAAAAGTAATAGTAGGGGACAAACAATATGCAGTCGTTTGCTTAGATACATGATGATCCTTCATAGCTTGAGAACAAGAAATAAACAGCTGTTCAGCTTTCTTGAAGGGCTTAGTTCTATCAAGGTAGTACCTGAGGTGCCTGTGCACATCAAAGGTATGCAGAATCTCCTCTCCCTTGTTTTTAGGTTCAGGAAAGAAAACTGGGAGATCGATGGCTTGAATCAAAGTAAATTCTGAAACAACTTCCGGAGTGAAAAAAGGACTAGGAGAAAGACAGCATGACTTGAAGTGTTCTGCACATCTGGACCATATCCAGGCAGACCTCTGTCCTGAGTTTCCACTTGGAGATCTGCTTAGACTGTTTGCCACTAAGTTGTGCTCTGACAAACAGGGGGTTGGGAAGGTGGCCTAATGGTTAAGGTGTTTGCCTTACAAACACAAGGTGCAGGGTTTGAGTCTCACAAGGAGTGTTGAAGGAATACTGAAGTTATTCTGCTCTTCAGTAACTTGAACTGAAGCTAGTGTTGGCTGATTTTTGTTATTTGCTAGTAATTACAGGTGTGGGGGTAGCCACATTCTTTGATTTCCTGTCCTTGCATATTTAACTGCTGTATTGTGAAATAATTCCTGCTTTAAAATCTCAGCTTTGGCCAGCTAACAACTTGGTTATATTCAACTGGACGTATAAGAGAATTTAAGTACTTTTATCTGCACTTTTTAAAAAAAAAAATACAGTATTTAATTTGATTTAAGCTGTGTATGAAGGAGTGTTGAAGGAATACTGAAGTTATTCTGCTCTTCAGTTATTCCACCCACCCTCCCTGTTTTTGTTTTGGTGTTAATCTTAGTGTCATTGAAACTGCCCGCCCCTCAGCCTGCCTCTGGGCCCATCTCATTTGCTCACTCAACTGAGTGCAGTGAGATCATATTCTGATTTCAGGCACTCCTACTGTGTACAAAGAGAGCATCTGGGAAACAGAAAAAAAAAATTAAGCTTATTTCCTGCCTTTCTTGTTAAGTGGTATAGACTATTTGTAGGCTTCTGTGCCCCCAAGCCCTTCTGTGTTTGAGGGAAGCCTTCTAGCTTGTTTTTTTTTTTCTTATAACTAGCCAGTTTTCTAGTTTCAGCACTCAAATCTGTTTCTTTGATCTCAGCACTTGTTCAGATAAAAAAAAAAAAAAAAAAAAAAAAAAAAAATTTCATCTGCTTTCACTGTACTTGTGTTTCTACCTACTTCATTTTACTTTTGCATCATCTTAAAATACTCAATTGTATTTATTACTGCTTGGTGTAACTCATTCTAAGCCTTTTGGTTTAAACACTTGGGCTTCGGACCAGTTAGTTGTTTTGCACTGAGAGGGTTTGTGGTCTGCACTGTTGTGGCAGAACAGGTAGCTTACATCCTTCTAGGTTGAGAACTGCTGATTGAGGGCTCAGTGTCTGTTATTCTAAAAGTGTATTAATTCTGGTTTAAGCACTTGGGCTTTCAAGCCAGTTATTTTACATTAAGAGGGTTCGTGGTCTGCACTCTTGTGGGAGGAGAGGCTGGACTCTGCTCTTCTGAGCTGGGAATTTCCGGTTAAAGGCTTATAGTGCATGCATATCTGAACTGTTTCTTACTGAAGTTGGTGCACCTTGTTTGCTGTGGCATAGACTGGATTCGGGCCTGCTGGATCTAGCTTTGTTTGTGTAACTTGAGCACTAATCCAGACATTCTCTAAAGTATTCAATGGTATTTATTACTGCTTGGTTGTAACTTGATTAAAGTGTAGCTATCATTCTAAGTCTTTTGGATTAAGCACTTGGGCTTCAGACCAGTTGTTTTACATTAGGAAGGTTTGTGGCAAGCACTGTGGTGGCAGGACAGGTAGCTTTCATCCTTCTAAGTTGGGAACTGCTGATTGAGAGCCCAGTGTCCAAGTGTATTAGTTCTGGTTTAGGCACTTGGGCTTCAGGCCAGTTATTTTACATTAAGAAGGTTCGTGGTCTGCACTCTTGTGGGAGAAGAGGCTGGACTCTGCCCTTCTGAGCTGGGAATTTCTGGTTAGAGGTTTATAGTGCCTGAATATTTGAACTGTATCTTACTGAAATTGGTACACCTTGTTTGCTCTAGCATAGACTAGATCCAGGCCTGCTGAATCTAGCTTTGTTTATATGCTTGTTGTTTGTTTGCTTGTTATTTCCCTGGAAGCTAATTCCACCTAATACGCAACTTCTCAGCGCTTCTGTGGATCACTAGTGATATCTGCATTGCTTACTGTACTTATTTCCTTGTTTCACTTGAAAGAAAGTTACTGTTTGTCGTTTTTGTATTTAGTTACTTGTAACACATTGCACTCAAGTTACCTGGCACTTGCTCACTAAAGCAATTATATGTCAGCACTAAAAATTAAAAGCACTACACCCTCACTCCCCACTGGCCCTTGTTTTCAATTAAGGATTTCCCAATATTATTCTAGCATGTCCAAAGGTCAGTTGTCAATCTCCTCTCCGGTCCAGCTGGTGAATCTGGGAATCTTGAGGCAATGTTATAACTGCCTCATGTACACAGACAACCCTCTCCTCCTCCCACATAACACAAATACTTGTGAGAGATGCAGCTATTTAGCCAAACTGGAGGCTGAGCTCTCTCAACTCAGGACTGGCAAGACCAGACAGGAGGAGAAGGCAACTACACACACCACAAAACCAGCCTCACATAATGCTACCACTCCACTGAATCAAACACATAAACACACAAAGACATATTCAAGGCTCTGAGTAAAATTTACCTAAACAGCAGAGGCCTCCAAAGCAGACACCCAAACAACTGCTACCTCAAGACACCCCACAAGCAACACATAAACCACAAAAGCAGTGTGCAAAGCAGTCACAGCCCTTAAGGCCAAATACAACACCAAACATACTTGTCATAGGTGACTCCATAGTCAGACACACTGATGTCCCACTCACCAGGCTGAACAAGGAGAGGGTCACAGTAAGCTGCCTATCGGGCTAGAATCCGCCACATAACACAAGCACCGGTCACTCCACGGCAAGTACAAATATGACACAGTCATTGTCCATGCTGGTGTGAACGACCTGAGACATACCTCCCTGGACTACATGAAAAGAGACATAGAGGAGCTCTCTGATTATGTATCCCAGGCAGGTATGACCCTAACCCTGAGCAGTATCCTTCCTTCACCAAGAATGATGCCACAATACAGAGACAAGATGATCAGCTTTAACAATTGGCTTAATGTCTGGTGTCATTCAAAGGGGATCCAGTATCTGTCTGCCTGGGATGACATGCTTGACAAGCCACGCTGCTTCAAGGGACGGCTTGCACCTGTCACCCTGGGATTCCGGATATTGGCTAAGGCTCTTGCCACCCCATAGTGCCTTTTAGGCAAGGCTCAAATTCTAAACCTACCACCCTAGAAAACAAAAATGGGAAGAAACTGAGGGTAATGCTGCTCAATGCCAGAAGTCTAAATCTCAAAATGCACGCACTCGAGGCCCTTCTCAGTATGGAGAACATCGATGTCTGTGCTGTAACTGAAACCTGGTTCAAGGCTCCTGAGAGCACCCGGCACTATTAGGTTTTACCTCATATCATGCATTCCGCCCCAAAACCCGGACCACACCACAAAAGGAGGGGTGTATCCATATTCATAAAGGATACCCAAACCTCCAGGTTGGTGGCAATGCAAAGCTTCGAAACCATCCAGGTACAACTAACCATAGGCAAAACTGCTCTACAAATTGTAGCATGCTACAGGCCACCCTCTCAAACTCAGGAACCCCACACAGCCTTCCTGAAGACACTGGAGGGTATAAATGTATCTCCAAACACCATCATATTGGGTGACTTCAACTACCCGAATATAGACTGGGAACATTACTCAAGCCCTAACTTTCTAGCCCAACGGTTCCTGGAGTTCATAAATTCAAATGCCATGGAACAGCTAGTCACTGTTCCCACGAGAGGAGAAAATATACTAGATCTCATTGTCACAAACATGGGGACAAAATGCTCCACACCGAAGTATATCCCTCATTGGTGAGATCTGATCATAAACTAATCTCACTGGAAATCCACATCCCCCACCCCAAACAAAAGACCATAGTGAAGAACTTCTCTAAAGCAAACTTCACACTACTCAAGACTGGTGTGGTATCCTTCAAGGCCCCTGAGCCAGTGGAAACCACAACCCAAGCTGCGGAAGCCCTTACAAATGCCTTCTATGAACACCTCCAGGACTGCATGGATCAGGCAATCCCAAATAAAACCAAGACTCTTTCCACAAAGGGCAAACGTCCAGTCTGGTGGACCCCAGTCATTAACAAACTTTACAATAAGAGGAGAAAGCTATTACATGATAGAACAAAATCCATAAAAGGGAAGTCACCCCTGATCATTATTAGTAAAAAAATACGAGCACTCATAAAATCAACTAAGGCCAATTTTGAGAGAAATATTGCCATGGATTCAAAGGACAATCATAAGGCCTTTTTCAGCTATGTTAGGGACCTGGGTGGAAACTCCCAGATATGCTCAGAATTAGTCCAAAATGATACAAAAATCACTGAACCCACAGACATTGCCAACATACTGGCAGACAGGTTCAGTGCAAACTTCACCCCCCCCCCCTAAAGGAGAGATAACTATCCCAGCCGAGTGTAGCCTCCCGGACATCTCAAATGCGCAGGTGAAAGCTGCTCTCTCTAAAGCTAAAAACACAGCATCAATGGGACCGGATGGTGTCCCCGGCTGTGTGCTACACGAGCTAAATGAGGAATTAAACCCGCACATAAGGCAGCTGTTTAATCTCAGCCTTACCACAGGATACGTGCCCAAGGAGTGGCGTACGGCAACTGTGGTCCCACTCCACAAAAGTGGCGCCTCTACAGACCCTGGTAATTACCGCCCCATAAGCTTAACAAGTCTAGTCTGCAAAGCTATGGAGAGGATCATAATGGAGCTCATAAACAAAGATATAGGGGACTTGCAGACATTGGACCCGACCCAGTTTGGCTTTGTCAAGGGAAGATCATGCCTTTTGAACTTGGTCGACTTCTTCGAAACAGTCACCAAGGCCATTGATGAGGGAAAGGCAGTCCATACAGCCTACCTTGACCTTGCAAAGGCTTTCGACACAATACCCCACTCGGGTATTGTAGAAAAACTTACCAGCTTAAATGTAAACCCATATGTCACAAGATGGGTTGCAAACTGGCTTAAGGACAGAACCCACAGGGTTAGAGTTGCTGGAGCTATATCAGACACCAAGCCGGTCACAAGTGGTGTCCCACAGGGCTCGGTCCTTGGCCCCCTATTGTTTGGCATCTACTTCTCAGAAGTACAGGCCAATATGGGAGGACTTTGGCTGACAAAGTTTGCAGACGACTGCAAACTGGGCGCCATAGTGGAAAGTGCATCGGACACGGATATCCTTCAGAAGGGACTCACGGAAACAGATAGCTGGTGCCAGAGCCATGGCCTGAAGTTAAACGCCAAAAAATGTATAGTCATACCCTTCGGGAAAAACAAGGTAACCCCAAGCTACCATATAGGTGGCAATCCACTAAGCACAGAAGAGGTTATCAGGGACCTGGGGACCCAGGTTGACAGTGGCCTTTCTTTTGACACTCACGTTGCTAAAGTGGTTAGAAAGACCTTCTACATTGCCCACCTGATCATGAAGGGATTCACATCCACATCTAGTGAGGTCATTGTTCCCCTGTACTCTTCACTTATCAGACCAATGATCGGTACAATGCCCCATTCGGGATGTATCTCACCCGACATCTGCAGCAATTGGAGAGACCCCAAAAGTTCCTCACCAAAAGGATAAAGGGACTCCAAAATCTGTCATATGCTGCCAGATTGAAGAAACTCCAGCTCTATTCAGTCGCATACCGTCTGCTCAGAGGTGACATGTGCCTGACATACAAGGCCATGTCCAACCCGGAATTAATGGACATGCTCCACCTCAAAAAATCCAAATCCACCAAAACCATTAGAGCAAGTGACTTAAACCTTAGCACGAATATAAATAGGATGTGCTGGAGGGATAGATTTATCACTCAGAGACTCCCTATGCTGTGGAATAGAATCCCGGTCCATGTGAGGCAGAGCACCTCGCTGACTCTGTTCAAGAGAAATCTAGACCTGTGGATGGGAGATCGTAGGTTTACCCCAGGAATCATCTCTGTGTCACTGCTGGACAGAGGCACAACAAACTAATGGGCACAGTATTTTTTCATATAAGGGGTGGCGTAAGCCACAAAACTTTGGGCTAGGCTTATAAATGCCTTAGGGCAGATAGCCTAGTATAAACCTATGAACCTATGAACCTATAATTGGCTAGGCTTAAAATGGCTCACATGGCAGTTAGCTTAGTACTAATCCGTGAACCTATGAACCTGTGAAATATATGAGGCCTGAAGAGTCAGAGAATGTTGTACAGCCAGCTCCCAGACCATCACTGTCATTCGGCAAAGAGGATATGACCTTGTATCCCCTTGTTGTTCAGGTACCAAATGACTGTGGTGTTATCTGTGACCAATAATAGGGGACCTGGAGGACATAAGTGGTGAAGAAATTTTAAGGTCTGAATCTCTGATAACATTTGTTTGACATTTACATCCTTTACAGTGCCCAAAGGACCACATTCAATTTGCACTTGAACTCCCCTAGACACTACTCCACATGCAAAATCTGATCTGTTCTGACTGAACTCAGGTCTAGACTGAGAAGGATAGGTCTGAATTTAAACAGTTCTGATCCCTCCAACCACTGTAGCTCTCATTTCACAAAATCCAGCACTGGTATCTGCAACTCCAGGGATGCATGCAGGTGCTGGTTCTAATATTTTTTTTAGCACCGCTGAATCTTTGTCATATGGAGTCTAGCCAGTGGTATCACAAGGATCATTGATGCCAAGAGGTCTAGAATTTTGAGAAGCCCTCTTGTGGAGGCAGCTCCTTGAAGAGAGAAATCTCTGAAAATGCTCTGAAAAATCAGGACTTTGTTTTCTAGCAGAATGGCCCAACTGTTTTCTGTATCCGTCCTACACCCCAGGAAGACAATTCTTTGTGAGGCTGTGAAACAGGACTGTTGTAGGTACAACTAGATGTTAGGAGCAATTGGAATGCGATGACAAGTATCATCCAGATGTAAATTTATTATAAAACTGTGGTCCAGAAGAAGAAGGGGTAGAACAGTTTGCAGGGTGACCATTTAGAATTTGGGTACTTTCAGAAAAGTACAGTTTTGTACCTACCATAAATGTAGATCTTCGAGTGCTCATACAGCCACAGTCATTACAGATGGGTTATCCTGCCGTCAGGCGAGTCCTCGGTCAGCCGAATTCCAAAGTCTAGGTCCGGCGTCGGTTGTCATCGCTTCTTCCCTGACGTCAGTGCGGCAGGGGTATAAAAGAGGCAGCCAACGCCATTTCTTCAGTTTTTCTTGCCCCAGATGTCAGGTGCCCCCAGAAGGAAGGCAAAACATAATATTATGCAAACATGCAATGTAGATAAATCAAAAAACAGTAGTTGCAAGCAAATACACCATAAAAGGAGGGTAACCTGGACTGCAGCTGTATGAGCACTCAAACATCTACATTTATGGTAGGTACAAAACTGTACTATGTTCATCGTGCATACAGCTGCAGTCATTACAGATGGGTAGAATACCAAAGCTAAGTAAGGGTGGTAGGCACTAAGTGGAACTAGGAGGGGCTAGGATGCCCTGCAGGACTGCTGTGGCAAAGCCCGCTCTAGATTTTGAGTATAGTGGAAGGTGGTAGTGCTTGGAGAAAGTGTGCACTGAACTCCAAGTAGCTGCTTCCAAAATGTCCTTGGTAGGGACCCCCCTGAGGAAAGCTGCAGAGGTAGCTGTAGCCCTGGTGGAGTGGGATCTGATGTATACAGGCACAGATTTTCCATGAAATGAATAACAAAAATGTATGCAGTGGGCTATCCATTTTGAAATTGTTTGTTTGGAAATAGCCTTTCCTTGAGCACCTGTAACATAGGACACAAAGAGCTGCTCAGATTTCTTGAATGACTTTGTTCTGTCCAAGTAATAACAAAGTTGTCTGTGAATGCCCAAGGAATGTAGTAGTCTCTCCCCTTTGTTCTGTGAATTTGGATAAAAGGTAGGTAAATGAATAGTCTGATTCAAAGCTACACTGGATACTACCTTTGGCATGAAGGTAGGGTTGGTTCATAAGGAAACTCTGTCCTGATGGAAAATGATGAATGGTTGCACAGCCATGAGGGCCTGTAGCTCTGAAACCCTGTGTGCTGAGGTAATAGCCAGAAGGAAGGCTGTTTTCCACGACAAGTATTGTAGCTCTGTTGAAGAAGCCGGCTCAAAGGGAGGCAGGGTCAGCTTTTCCAATACGAAGTTGAGGTCCCAAGCTGGGACTGGTGGTTTCTGTGGGGGTTTTATATTTTTTGCCCCTCTGAGGAACTGCCTTAATAGAGGATGTGAGAATAAAGGAGGATCTGTATTGTATTGTGCAGAAATGGCTGAAGCGTGGATCTTGATGGAGGAGAAGGAAAGGCCACTGTTTAACATCTCAGCTAGGTACTGTAAAATCTGAGGTATATTTATTACCCAAGGATTCTGGCCCTTTTCTTGATTCCAGGAACAAAATCGTTTCCATATGGCAGAGTAGGCTTTTCTAGTAGGTTCATAGGTTCATAGGTTAGTACTAGGCTAACTGCCCTTGCGAGCTATTTTAAGCCTATCCAAGTATCCCTTATGAGACTCAAACCCTGCACCTTGAGTTTGTAAGGCAAACACCTTAACCATTAGGCCACCCTCCCAACCCTCCAAGATGACATCCTGCACCTCCTTGGAGAGGAGAGTCTGTTGGAAAATTAAGGTATTCTCCATGCAGCTAGATTTAGGGTTTTGAGCTGGCTGTGAAGGGTTTTGTAGTTGTGCTGGGACAACAGAAGAGGAACTAGAGGTAGGATCTATGGTGGTGAGTGTGTCAGACTCTTTAGGAGAGGATACCAGTGCTGTCGTGGCCAGTCTGGAGCAATGAGAATCATTTGTGGCCTCTCTGCTCTGGCTTTTAATAGAACTTTGGTCAGTAGAGGAAGAGGCAGGAAGGCATAGACTGTCAATGTTGTCCAATTGAAAGAGAGTGCATCCACTTTCCAGGCCTGTGGATGATAGGTCCTTGAACAGAATTTTTTCAACTGGTAATTTCTGTGGGTAGCAAATAGATCTATGTCTGGCTGTCCCCATGCCTGAGTTATCTTTGAGAAGACTTGAGGATGCAACTTCCATTCATGTGGGTCTGTCATATTTCTGCTTAAGTTGTCTGCCAGTGTGTTTTCCTTCCCTGGCAGGAATTGTGCCTGTAGTTGAATTTGTAATTCCAGTGGTATGTTCCACAGGGTCATGGCTTGCCTGCACAGGGGGTATGAATGAGTTCCCCCCTGTTTGTTTATGTACCACATGACTGTGGTGTTGTCTGTCCTTATCAATAGCTGGCCTGGATGCAGTAGGTCTTTGAAGGTCATAAGAGCATTTTGCACGGCTAGCATCTCATTTTGGTTGATGTGTAGGTGCTTCTCTTTTTGGGACCATTTTCCCTGAATGCACTGATCTGCCATGTGTGCTCCCCAGGTGTAGTCTGAGGCATCCGTTGTGATGATTTGAGTTGCTTGAGGTAAACAGAAAGGGAGACCTGTGTTTCTTTGGCATGCTTGAGCCCACCACAAAAATTCCTTTTGAAGGCATGGAATGAGTGGTATAATTGTTTCCAAGCTGTGGCTGTGTTGAGACCATAAGTTTTTTAGGTACCATTGTAGTTTCCTCATATGCAGCTTTGCACATGGTATTAGTAGGATGCAAGATGCCATGAATCCCAGAGCCTGCAGGACTTTCCTTGCAGTTAGTCTGGTGAAAGTTGCCATTTTGTTGAAGTATTGAGACAGTTGCCCTTGTTTGTCTGGCGTGAGGTAGGCCATCTGGGTGGTTGTATTTAAGCTGGCACCCAGGAAAATTATCTGTTGAGAATGTATTAGTTTTGATTTTTTTTTGTTCGCTGTGTATCCCAGGTAGTTTAACAGTTTTATTACAAATGCCAGATGCTGCAATAGAATGTCCTTGCTGTCCGCTTGGATTAGGCAGTTGTCCAGATATGGGTATATTTGTATTCCTTGTTGTCTGCAGAAGGCAATTACTGATGCCAGGCATTTCGTAAACACTCTGGGCACAGTAGATAAGCCAAAGAGCAATGCAGATAATTGGTAATGGGTTGAACCTGCAAGAAATCTGAGGTATCTTCTGCAATCTTGTCTGATAGGGACATGCAGGTATGCCTCCTTGAGGTCCAACTTTACCAGCCAAGACTCCTTGCACAGCATGGGAAGAAGCTGCTGTAATGTGAGCATCTTGAATTTTGGCACCTGTAGATATGTGTTTAGGATGGCTAGGTCTAAGATGGGTCTCCAATCTTTGTCCTTCCTTGGTACCAGAAATAGTCTGGAATAAAAACCTTGACCTTGTTCTTTTGCAGGTACCTCTTGAATTGCTTTCATATCCATGAGAGCGGAAATTTGTCTTTGTGCCTCTGCCCATTGATTTTGTGGCAGGTTTGGCAAGCCTCTCATTTTTGGAAGGGTGTGAAAGTGGAACCTGTAGCCTCTGTCTATAATGTCCAGAATCCATTTGTCTTTTGTAACAATGTGCCAGTTTTTTGAAAATAATGCCAGTTTTCCACCCAAAGGTGCTGCCATTATAGCTTTGTTTGGCAGGCATAGGGGGAAGTCATTGTGTCTGTTTTCTAAATGACTGTGATCTTCTCCACCTCTTGGGGTTGGTGCTTGCCACTGTCTAGCTCTGTAAGATCCTTGAGGTTGTCCTCTACCCCTTGGGTGTCTGTATCTGCCCCTTTGAGGTCTGTCCATGGCTGGAAAGGACCAATTTTTTGAAGGCCAGTTTCTGCTGAAGCGTGGAGGTTGCACCTGCAAGAAATCTTTCACTGTTTGCATAGATTTCGCTTTTTCCTCCATTTTCTTTAGTACCTCCTCAGCTTTAACACCAAACAATACATCTTTTTGAAGTGGTGCATATAATAATTTTGCTTTGACATGATCTGGTAAGGTTTGCTCTTTGAGCCAAGCATGTCTACGTATGACAGACCCCGTGACAGCAGCTCTACATGAGGCCTCTAAAGCATCAAAACCACACTGCAAGGTATGTTTACCCACTTGCTCTGCTCCATGCAACAAATCCTGCAACTCTTTCAAATCTGGTTGTTCTGTTTGTGTCATTTTGCTTTTCAGCTGAGATAACAAAAACTGTTGATACTTTAACATATGGAACTGACAGTTTAATGCCCTCATGGTTAAAGTGGCCGAGGTGTACACCTTTTTCCCCCCACCTTTCTAAAGATCTGGAATCTCTCTCTGAAGGTAATGGGTTTTTAGCAGTAGAGGCCTTAATTCCCTTGGGACCCTGTGAAATTGTTTCTGGGTCAGCAGTATGGCTTTTATAAAGGAACTGGTGAGAATCAGGAACCCGGTAATACCTGTCAGGTTTAACAGGAGCTGGAGGTAAAGAATCTGGATTAAGGCTGGCTTCTGCGTACACATCATCCAAAATATCTAAAACAGGAGGGATAGCCAGGGGCCTATACTGGGAGAGCAGTAGAAATTCCCTGAGCCTTTTCTTGGAATCTGAGTAATCTTGGCCTTCCCAGTGGAAGTGCTCCCTCAATGTATGCAGGGTTTCACCAAAAGAGTAGTCCTCAGGGGGGGGAGACCGAGGGAATAGACTCCTCAGCATCAGAGTCTTCAAAAGGGGAATATGCATAATCCTGGTCCTCAGAATGGTCTGAGGTAATAGAAGCCTGGTCTGAGGAAGGGTAGTCTTCCTCCAGTCTGGGTCTTTTGTCAGAGGGGGGTTGAGAACCCCTGATGAGAGTTATCAAATCCTCAGCCATTTTAAGCATCTGTTTTTTAGGCATGGGGCCTTGAGAGGAGGTCTGAGGACCCTGTTTTTTAGTTTTCATGGCAGCTTTAGATTTAGTGAAGGATTTAATAGAGAAGGTGGTAGGCCTGAAGACGCCTTCAGAAATGGCAGGCCTCACTAAATTTTCGGTTTCCCCGCCAAAAGTGGCGTCGGTATCTGCAGTGGGAATGGAGACCGAGGAGCCTGCGACCTTGGGTACTGAAGTCACCGGTAAAATAGTTTCATCGGTAGTCAGGGGCTGCGTAGGCGCCTCGCTGAGAACCGGAGAACCGGTAGTCGGCCTAAGCGTGGTCTCAGTACTCGGTGCAGACCTCGGATGTCGGTCCTTGTCTTTGTGTCTTTTGCTTAAAACTGGCGTCGGTGTATCCGATGACATGATATAATTAAATTTTTTGCCAAAATAATGAAGGGCGAACTCCACCCGGCGCTTAATAGTGCGCTTGTTGAACCTAGTACAAAAACGTCAGGCCGAGACGTCGTGGACTGGCCCTAAGCAAGGTATACAGAAAGAGTGAAAATCCTTATGCGGTATTTGCTTCCCACAAGAAATGCAATTATTAACTTTGTCTGACATCGGTCTGAGGCAAGAAAAGTTTCCCCAATGGGGTACTTAGCTTTA
Organism: Protopterus annectens; assembly: GCF_019279795.1. Lineage (NCBI taxonomy): Eukaryota > Metazoa > Chordata > Ceratodontiformes > Protopteridae > Protopterus > Protopterus annectens. Next base: position 385,064,992 of record NC_056743.1, on the reverse strand, counting down.
AAGAAGACTTCAGCTGAAATACTTTCGTAAATCTCAGGAGCTGGCCGACCGGCACTTACAAACTGCTTCTGCTTCGGGCACTGCGCGGCAAGAAAGACTGAAGAAAATGGCTTTGATTGCCTCTTTTATACCCCTGCCGCACTGATGTCAGGGAAGAAGCGACGACAACCGACGCTGGACCTAGACTTTGGAATTCGGCCAACTGAGGACCCACCTGATGGCAGGATAACCCATCTGTAATGACTGCAGCTGTATGCACAATGAACATGGTATGTCATATCTAACACTAATCTCCACCATAGCTCCTTTTTGGGGACCAAAAAGATTCTAGTGTAAAATTATTTTCCTTTTTGTGGTATTTATTTATTTATTTTATCTTATTTATTTGCAGTTTGTTTACCAGGGTGGTCCCATTGGGCCTTGAGGAGCCTGTTTTCAATGGAGTCCTGGGGAGAAAAGCTCCAAAGTTACAACTAGTTAAAGTAACAGTATTACAAATACAATTAAAAAAAAAAAAAAAAAAATAATTCTAGGTTACACAGAGCTACTAAGAAGTCATAACTGTAAATCTACTAGATACTGATACAGCGGTTAAAGAGAATTTAGAAAATAAAAATGTTAGAGAAGATAAAGTATCATAGTTTTAACAATAATCAAATGTCAGAGTAGATAAAGTATCACAGTGTGAAATGTCAGGGCAGATAAGTATCACAGTATTAACAATAATGGTAGTGCAAAGGACCCCATGCCATGCATAGAGTAATAAAAAGAGACAGCTTGTTAAGAAGGTGTCAGCAGAAGAAGTTGAAAGTAGGATATATAGATAGAGATATTATGTAGGATGAAAGCAAGAGCATTCCCACAGTGATGTTAGATGAGCAATTTGTGAAGTAGTACTGAAGAGAAAGTACAGTTATGTAAATGGACTGAACATAACAGTTGATGTTCGAATAATCACTGCTGCAGTAGCCATAGCTATATGGATTATATCCTACCATAACAGCCAGCCATCTTCCAAAGCTTCAGGGCACCTTCCACATGCTCAAACTTTTAGGCAGCTCCAAGAAGTGCCAAGCCCTCAGACCTTTCATAACAAATTACAGAGGGATAAATAGCTAATAGCAAAAAAAAAAAAAAAAAAAAAATATATATATATATATATATATATATATATATATATATATATATATACACACACACACACACACACACACACACCCTAGCATAAGCAAATAAGCAAAAAAAAAAGGTGGATGGAGAGAGGGCTATACTAGCAGGCAATCCATTCAAACATCTACTGTTATGTTTACTTACACAACTGTACCATGTTCATCACATTGATCACTGCTGCAGTAGCCTTAGCTAAATGGATTGATTATGATAGTTTACACATTTGAGAGGTGGACGGGGAGGGCCCAGGAACCCCTGGAGAATGGACTTTGCAAAGGCTGATTTAGACCTTGAGAAAGAATCAAGCTTCAAGTGCTTTGTAAGTATGAACAGAGGACCAAGTAGCAGCTTCTAGAATACTCCTAAATCCCAACCCTTCCTAAAAAGCCATAGATGAAGCCAAGGTCCTGGTAGAATGAGCCTTGACCCTGTCTGGAATAGTTTGTTGTGGTGAAAACAACAAAATCTAATAGCCTGAAATAACCATTGGAAATAGTCTGTTGTGATGTTTTGATGCAGGTTGTCTCTTCTTACCTTCACAAGAAATGAACTGATCCAGAGATATGAAAGATTTTGTTGTGTCAAGATAGTATCTCAACTGCCTGTGGACATCTAAGGTTTGGAGTATCCTTTCTCCTTAATTTTTAAGTTCATGAAAGAAATGGGGAGATGGATAGTTTGGCTTAAGGTAAACTTGGATATCCCTTTAGGCATTAAAGAAGAATTAGTTCTCAAAGAAATTCTAAATCTGTGGAAAATTAGACAGCGTTGACTCACTAGAAGAGTTTGCAACACTCAGTAAAACAGTTTTCCATGTAAGGAACTTGAAGTCAGCCAGCTGACCTGGTTTAAATGGAGTAAGTGTTAGCTTTCCTAACACAATATTAAAATCCCTAGGAGGAGACCAGTTTTCTTAGAGGTCTCTTTTGCAAATCTCCTTTCAAAAACAATTTTGACATGAGGAGAATTCATGGTCAGACATGCTGAAATTCCAAATAAATGAACGTTGATGGAGGAGTAAGAAAGGCCAAAGGATAGTAACTCACACAAATATTGTAAAACCAGAAAAATACCAGCCCTGAATAGGTGTTGGGTATATTGTTGGCACCAACTAGAAAACCTTTTCCATTTAATATTTGATTTTCTAGTATCAGGCTTTCTTGTCTCCATTAGTACCTGATGTATGACCTCAGTAAAAAGGTGCCTACAGGGAATTAAGACTCTATCATCAAGGCAGTCAGGTGAAGTTGATTAGGGTTTGATGTATCAAACACCCCTATTCTTGTGTGTGTTGACCCATTCTATGAGGAAACTTGTAGCAGCTTCCCCTGGTCATTTCAAAAGAAAGGGAGAACCACAGTTGACTGGGGCATAAGGGAGTCACTACAATGATCTTGCGGGATTCCTTCTTAATCTTCAAAAGTACCCTGGATATCAGTAGAAAGGATGAAAAAGCATACAGGAGAATTCCTGTCCAAAGGAAAGAAAGGAAAAGGCATCTGTTTTCCAGGCCTTCTTGCACGAAGTCTTGGAGAAGAATTTGCCAGTTGATTGTTCAGAGAGGAGGCAAAGAATTCCACTTGAGGAAGTCTCCACAGAAGGACTAAATCTTAGAAGACCCCCTGATATAGTTTCCATTCATGATGCTCTGCCATTGTACTGCTCAGCTTGTCTGCCACACAGTTTTGCTCTGATGGGATGTAGGATGCCTGTAGAGTGAGTCTGTGCTGTAAAGTTATATCCCAAGCTAATATGGCTAGTCTGCAAAGGTGGTAAGGCCTGGTTACCCCTTGCTTGATGATGTACCACATGACTGTGTTGTTGCCTGTGCAAACTTGAAGACGGCCAGGGGACAAAAGATGATTCAGAGAACTGAGTGTACTTTTAGCACCATTGGAACTGCTCTCCAGGTAAAGTCCAACGTGTATATGGTAGCTGACTGCTTTTGACTGCTTTGGAGTGGGGGCTGGATTTAGGAAATTTTCTGTCTTTATCAAGTTATTTCTTTTCTGACAAACTCCAGAACTGGGATTTGAAAAGAAAATGGGTGTTGGTGCTGGGCGAGTCTACAGATACCACTGTGTCTTTCTCATGTGGAATCTTGTCAGGGGTAATATGAGAATCATAGATGTCATAAGACTCATAATCCTGAGATATCCCCTCACAGTGACTGAAGTCTGAGTGGAAAACCCAAGAAATCAATCTAAATGCAGATTTATTTTTTCCTGTGAAAGAAAAGCTCTTTGAACTGAGGTGTGAAAGGAAAACAATCCTGTGTGATGGAGTCAAAAAAAACTTTAGAATGTTCTCTTGGAATTACAGCTTGTGTAAGCAATCTCTCACCCAAATTATAGATTCCTTACACTTTGAAATGACTCTGCAAAGGTAAGAACGTTGTCTATATATAGAAAAATGTGGGTACCCAGTAGTTTGCAATGAGCTATAATTAGAGCTGGACACTTTGTGAACACTCTTGGTGCAGTTGATAGTCCAAAGGGCAAGACAGAGAACTGACAATGTGATCCAGACACAGAAAACCTTAAGAACAGGGATGTGATGAAAAGTATCTTTTAAATCTAGTTTTACCATGAAAGTTAAATGAGGAAGAAGGTGCAACAGGTGGTAAAGTGCCAGTATTTTGAACGTGAGCACTGTCATAAATTGGTTTAGGAAAGAAAGAAGAAATAAAGCTCCAGAACTGGTCTCCACTCCAGACATTTTCTTTCATTTGCACCAAGAAAGTACTTGAATAAAAACCTTTCCCTAAATGGGAAGGAGGAACTGGCTGTATCACTTCCTGAGGAAATATATGTTGAAGTACAGTACAGGGTGCATAGAAGAATCTGGTCTGGTGGATGAGGAATTATCCCCTGGAAAGGAGGAATGTTTTCCCACAGCCATCTGTAACCTTGATGAATAATCTTCAGAACCCATTTGATTGAAACTAACTGTTACCAAAGATAGAAGTGGAGATTCAGACTTTCTAGAAGGGGAAAAGGGACTCTCAGAGTAGGTGGGGATAGATAAAATGTCCCTTAAAAATTCATTCTGACTTGTTGGACTGTCGTTGGTTTTGGAGGGTTCCTGTATTCTTTGATACCCCCCTTGCCATTTCTTTTTAAATGTCTATTTACCAATATTTTACTCAGACTGTTCATTTTGTTTCTTGCCAAAATTTTATGATGGGGTAAAGAATCCCTTAGAAAATTTGGAAAAAGAGGGCTGAACATTCTTAGAGATTCCCTGTATTAGCTTATCCCCCTCATAACACTTTTTGATAACATCTACAGCAGGGGAAAGGAGAATTTAAAATCTCGTTTTTCACAACATATGGGAGGTTCAGAGAATGCAGCCAGGCAAACCTCCTCAAAACAGTACTAGCGGCTACAGCCCTGGAAGTGGGTTGTGACTTGTAAAATGGACAACATTAAACTATTTATAGCAGATTTTTTCTCATAAGAAGAAACAGCAGAGAAAACACTCCTTATACTTTCACAGCTAGTTAGAATAAACTTTAACATATGAGCCTGACAATTCAAAATTCTGAAAATCAAAGCTGCAGAAGCAAACACTTTTTCACATACTTCGCAATTATTTTCCCATCCTTGTCAGAAAGTGTAGCACTGGAATTAACTAAATGTTTAGCAGCAGTAGGATAAACTAAAGCTCTCTCTGCTGGACCCGATTTGCAATGTGTATAAAACTGAGGAACTTTACAGAAAAAGACGTTATGTACTCACCATAACATTCCATGTTTGTAGTCCATCTCATCCTTCATTCTTACACTTGGGTTCGGAGCCATCGGCAATTCTCTAGCTCAAACTCTTCTGGTTGGCTCATGGCAAGGAGGTATCCCATAATGCACTCCTGACATATCCCAGATCTTGTTTGCTGCTAGTAGTAGAACTATAGAGGGAAAGAACAAACCATGGAGAAAGGTCTCAAACGTAGAGAGAAAGTAATTGTCTAAATTCCCCCAGGTCCTCAAAGGAGGGGGCAGGAGGGTGGGTAAGAATGAAGGATGAGATGGACTACAAACATGGAACATTATGGTGAGTACATAACTTCTTTATGTTCTGTAGTCCTGTCTCGCCTTCATTCTTACACTTGGGACAGCATCCCTAGTAGCACCTTTATCTTGGGTGGCTCACGGGAAAATATTTCTGAGCACTGTGGAACCAAAGGAAGATCTGTTCCTGGAAGCCACGTCCAACTTGTAATGAGTTATGAATGTATGAGGTGTAACCCATGTTGCTGCTGCACAAATATTATCCATGGGAATTTTTGCTTGGAATGCCACCGATGTAGAAACAGATCTGGTAGAGTGGGCTTTCACCTTAAAAGGGAGATCTTTGCCACTGGACTTATAAATGAATGAAATGCATCTTGAAATCCAGTGTTATAAAGTAGGTTTTGAGACTGGTAAACCCTTTCTTGAATCTGAAAAGGTAATAAACAATTGGTCTGACCTTCTGAAACTCTTGGTTCTATGAAGACAGAATCGTAGTTGTCTATGAACATTAAGCTGGTGAAATTTGTATTCTGCCTTATTAGAAAATTTTGGGAAAAAGACAGGTAGATCAATGGACTGATTAATATTAGCCTGAGAAGAGACCTTAGGAACAAATGAAGGGTTGGGTCTGTAAAGAAACTCTGTCTCTGTGGAATACCAAATAAGGTGGCCTAATAGAGAGGGCTTGAAGTTCTGAGACCCTCCTTGCAGATGTGATGGCCACTAAAAATATGGTTTTCCATGAAAATAATTTGAGATCGCACATTGACTGTTCAAAGGGAGGTAAAGTAAGTTTTTGAAGGACAAAATTCAAATCTCAGGGAGCCACAGAGTCTATAACTGGGGGTCTTGATAATGTGGCCCCTTTAAGAAAGGCGCTGCATAACCTATGTGCCATAAGGTTGGAATCATTAGACAAATGGAATGTAGAAATAGCTGCCAGTTGAACTTTTATAGTGGCAGTGGCTGAACCTTGATGGAACAGTTGTGTAAGAAACTCCAAAATCGCAAAGATGGGGGCTGTATAAAGATTGAGGTTTCTATCACGTGCCCAAAAGGAAAACCTTTTCCACTTTCTGGCGTAAATCTTTCTAGTTGAAGGTTTGTGAGAAGATGTCAGAATATGTATAACATTAGGAGAAAAGTCGTGAAGCCTGACTAGGGATGGAATCGGAGCAGCCACGCTGTCAATATTGAGGGTGTGGAGAGAGGGATGGAACACCCCTGACACGTGCGTCAGTAAATCTGGCAATGGGTCCAGAATCCAAGGTTTGTCCATTAGATGAGGCCTGAGGAAGGGGAACCAAATCTGACGAGGCCAGTAAGGAGCAATGAGGATCATCTTGCTTCCCAAGGATTTTGCTTTCTGAATGACCTTTGATATCAGAGGAAAAGGTGGGAAGGCAAAGGCCAAACGAGTGCATCTCTGGGTGTCTTCCCCATTCGGGAGGATCAGGGTGAAGTAGTTGCTGCATTTGGCATTCAGAGGGGTGGCAAAGAGATCACAGCAAGGCTGACACCCCATCTGCGAAAAATCTGTTCCACAATGTGTGGATTCAGAAACCACTCATGAGGCATAAGAATAGCCCTGCTGAGCCTGTCGGCTATCATGTTGGTTTTCCCCGGAATGTGCTCTGTGACCAGAAAACATTGGGAAGACACTGCCCACTCCCAAACTCGAACGGTCTCTCTGCATAAGGGATAAGATTTGGTCCCTCCTTGTTTGTTTATGTACCATGCGCCACTGACCTAGAGGGAGAAAGCTGTGAAGTGCTTGCAGCACCACAAGCACTGCTCTCATTTCCAGGACATTGATATGCAAATGAGCCTAGTGTTCCTGCCACGTGCCTTGGACTGTTCTCCCTAGATAATGCCCCCCCCCCCAATCTGGGAGGCAACAGTGGTCATGGTGGCGACTGGGGAAGATGGAACAAACGGTCTGCCTGTGGTCAGATAGCTGGACTGAGTCCACCAGCAAAGATCCTGTTTGCACGATTCTGTTATCAGGATGGAGTGCAAAAGAGGTAGTTGCTGCAGGGACCACTGGGCAAAAGTAACCACTGCAGATCCCTCATGTGCAACTCGGCTAATGGGACTAATGTTATCGTGGAGGCCATCGTCCATAACAATTTGAGTACTGTCTTTGCTTTTCGCTGTGGATATAGACTCCAAATTTATTGCCTGAGATTCTGGACTCTCTCTATGGGGAGGTAAGCCCTCATCGTGCGGTATTTATTTCTGCGCCACTGAAATTCACATGCTGAGAGGGCGACAATGCAGATTTTTGCCAGTTTATTGTAATGGCTAGCTGCAAGCAAGTCATAATGGTGGCGTCCCTGGCCTGTAATAGCAGATGGTGGTGGCAGTCAGGAGCCAGTCGTCCACGTATGGAAACACTTGGAATCCAAGGCATCTCAAGTGAGCCATTACCACTGCCATGCATTTGGTGAACACCCTGGGGGCTGTGGTGAGACCAAAGAGCAGGGTGCGAAATTGGTAATGACTGGTCCCCAGCCGATAGTGTAAGTGACTCCTTGATGCTCTATCCATTTTGATGTGGTAGTACACATCTTGAAGATCTATGGAGCACATTCAAATGTCTTTCTCTAACAGTGGGATTATCGACTGTAATGTGACCATTCGGAACTTGGACTTTTTGACTGATTTGTTCAACTTGCTGAGATCCAAGATGGGTCTCCAGTCCCCTGTTCATTTGGGCACCAAAAAGAATATGGAGTAAGTCCCTAATCCTACTTGGTCTGCGGGGATGGGTTGGATGACTCTCTTTTCGAGCAACTTTTGGATTTCTACAGTTGCTAAATCCCTGTGATTGGGTGGAAAATCCAGGATTCTTCTGGTCTGAGGAGGAGTGAAAGAGAAGGGAATACAGTATCCTCTGGTAATTATCCTTTGCACCCACTTGTCTTGTGTGATGTCGCGCCAGGCTTCTGGGTACAAAGATATGCGTTCCCAGACTGGCTCCAGAGATGCACAGTCAGGCCTCCTTTCAGGAGCACTGATAGGGACGACCACGAAATAAATCATGGTCTCCCTGTTTCTGTGGGCCTCCCCTGCCTCTAGCAGGATGTCTACCATTATTTCCTCCTCCTCTGCCTCTGGAGAAGTAATCACCCTGTTCATAGGTTCATAGGTTCATACTAGGCTATCTGCCCGAGGGCATTTACAAGCCTAGCCCATCGTTTTGTGGCTTACGCCACCCCTTTAGTATGGGGAACTATACCCATTATTTTGCTGTGCCTCTGTCGAGCAGTGACACTGAGGTAATCCCTGGGGTATATCTGCGATCTCCCATCCATTGGTCAAGATTTCTCTTGAACAAGGCCAGTGAGGTGCTCTGCCTCACATGTACCGGGATTTTGTTCCACAGCATAGGGAGTCTTTGGGTGATGAATCTATCCCTCCAGCACGTCCTATTAATAGTGTCGAGGTTTAAGTCTCCGCCCTTGTGGCTCTGATGGATCTAGATTTTTGAGGTGAAGCATATTCATCAAATCTGGGTTTGACATGGCCTTGTATGTTAGGCAAAGGTCACCTCTGAGCAAGCAGTAAGCGACTGAATAGAGCTGGAGTTCTTTCAGTCGGGCAGCATAGGACAGATTTTTGAGACCCTTTATCCTGTTGGTGAGGAACTTTTGTGGCCTCTCCAGCTGCTGCAAGTGTCGGGTCAGATACATTCTGAATGGGGCATTGTACTCAATCATTGGTCTGATGAGTGATGAGTAAAGGGAGACTATGACCTCCCATGATCTAGATGAGAATCCCTTCATGATAAGGTGGGCAATGTAGAAGGTCTTCCTAACTACTTTAGCTACATGGGTGTCGAATGACAGACTACTATCAACCTGGGTCCCCAGGTCCCTGATAACTTCTTCTGTGCTCAGTGGATTGCCACCTATTTGGTAGCTAGGGGTAACCTTGTTTTTCCCGAAGGGTATGACTATGCATTTTTGGCATTTAACTTTAGGCCGTGGCTCTGGCACCAGTTATCCGTTTCTGTGAGACCCTTCTGAAGGATATCTGTGTCAGATGTGTTTTCTACTATGGCGCCCAGTTTGCAGTCATCTGCAAACTTTGTCAGCCATAACCCTCCTGTGTTTGCTTGTACTTCAGAAAAGTAGATGCCAAACAAGAGTGGGCCCAGGACTGAGCCCTGTGGGACACCACTTGTGACAGGCTTTGAGTCTGACATGGCGCCAGCAACTCTGACCCTGTGGGTTCTGTCACTCAGCCAGTTTGCAACCCATCTTGTGATGTATGGGTTAACATTTAAGCTGATGAGTTTTTCAATGATACCCGAGTGGGGTATTGTATCGAAGGCCTTAGCCAGATCGAGGTAGGCTGTATGGACTGCCTTTCTCTCATCAATGGCTTTGGTGACTGTTTGAAAAAGTCAACCAAATTTAAAAGGCATGATCTGCCTTTGACAAAGCCAAACTGGGTTGGATCCAAAGTCTGCAAATTCCCTATGTCTTTATTTATGAGGTCCATTATGATCCTCTCCATGGCTTTGCAGATAAGGCTTGTCAAGCTAATGGGCGGTAATTTCCAGGGTCGGTGGAGGCACCGCCTTTGTGAAGTGGGACCACAGTTGCAGTGCGCCACTCCTGGAGTGCGTATCCAGAGGTAAGACTTTGATTAAACAGCTGTCCTAGCTGTGGGTTTAATTCCTCATTGAGTTCGTGGAGCACACAGCCGGGGACACCATCAGGTCCCATGGATGCTGTGTTTTTTGCTTTGGAGAGAGCAGTTCTCACTTGGGCGCTGGAGATGTTTGGGGGGCTGCAATCATTTGGTATAGACATCTCTCCTTTTGGGGGGGGGAGAAGTTTGCACTGAACCTGTCAGCCAGTATGTTGGCAATGTCTGTAGGATCAGTATTGTGTCCTGGAAAAACCTCTGAGACTTTTTGAACCACATCTTTCCTCCCCTCTGCCCATTGGGATAGGGTCTAGAAGGAACAGAAAAATGGACTCCCAAGGCAGACAGGGTTTTCCCTTCCTGTTCACACCTGGTGAGTGTGTCCTTTACCTTAGGTCCAAACAACGAGGACCCATCAAAGAGGGTGATGCTAAATGTAGACTTAAAAGCCACCACAAAATCACACAAGTGCATCCAGGAGTGCCTCCTAAGAGAAACTCCTGAACCGGCTGCCCTACTCACTCCATCCGCTGCATAAGATGTCAGCCTCATGGAGGAGTTAATAATAGAATTTAAGGTAGACATCTGTGCGTTAAGCTTATCAGATACCACTTCAGATACGTTACCTTGGACAGTATCTCCTAGCTCTTTCAGAAGATCTCTCTGGAGCCTAGTGAAATGAGAAAGGTAGTTCAGCAATCTGAGTGTAAAAGCCACTGAAGAAAAGACACGCTTCCCATACCTGTCCATCATTCAAGACTCCTTGTTTGGTTGATGGACGGTGGAGGAAGTTTCAGCAAGTTCATTTTTTGTGGCTGCTGCCACCACCATGGCATCTACTAGCATGCCTTTGGTAAGAAAATCTTTGTCCTAAGGTGCTGATAGGAATTTATTAGGTCTTCTAGGAACTGGTTCCACAGTATCAGGAGATTCCCACACCTTTTGACTCACTAGATCCAAAAGTTCATCGAAACAGAGGATTGAGATCTGAAAACCTTCAGGTATACTGATTCCTCATCAGAAGGAGAGGTGCAGGGCCAGCTGCCCCTCTGTTTCAGGATCGCAAGGATATCCGTGAATGAGATATCATCAGAGGACAATTTGGGGGACCCTTCTGACTCCTCGAGGTCAGTGTCTGATGTAATGGACTCATTGAGAGAGTCAATATGCTTCCTCTTACAAGTTTTCTTCTGAGGGGGCTCCTCAGAAGGATATTCTGGGGAGGTCTTGGAAGACTGGGGGCCACTCATGGAGGGTTCCTGAGGCTGCGAGTCTACACTGTGCTGGATGAGAGAAGGTGCTGAGACTGAGGTTGGCGCTTTAGGGGGAAGAGTGTCAGTGCCCCTAGTTGTAACTAAAGATTTGGACAGAACACTCTTCATCAGCTCAAAGGCTGATCCCCTCAGCTCTGAGGATGTCTCCTGCTATGAAGGAGCAGAGGCAGTCTTTAGTACCAAGGAGATAGGCTCTGAGACAGATGTGGGGTCCGAACTCACCCGAGCAGAAGCACTGAGAGGTAAGCTCGGAACCGAAGAAGTTCAGGTCCAAGCATCTCCCTCGGGCCCAACCGTAGAGCTTAAGACCCTAGACCCCACAGACAGTACTGAAGGAGTTGGAGTGGATATCAGAACTGAGAGGCCCACAGAGGGAGCTGGGAACCGTCCTTTCCACAGCAAGTGGCACCGACATCTCTGGCTCCGAAGCGCCGGAGTGGCTTGGAAGAGGAACGGTGATAGGGTGTACGGGCTCAGTAGGCTCTGGAGCCGACTGGGATGGAGCCAAAAGTAAATTTGCCAGCATCAATGTCGTCAAGAGTCTGCGCAACACTCTCTCGATGTCCTCATCAGAAAGGCTCCTAGAGGACCTGGAGGATAAATTGGGGGACCTAGACCGCTGAAAGATTGGTGATCTGAGTGTCGGAGAAACCGGACGAAGTTCAGCTGACCAGCTCCGAGACACAGATTCAGTTATTGGCTCTGTAACCTTTGGAACTGAAACTGATTGTTCCACATCAATAATCTCTGTTGGCACCAAAACCAATGGAGCCAAAGAGGAAGTAGTCGATTTAGAAATTTTCTCTGGCGGCTCTGACAACACTGAGTGAGTAGGTCATTGTCACTGTCTTTTTTAGAAGAGGGTGACTTGGAACTAGAGGAGGAAGAAGCCAATTCTTCCTCAAAGAAATGCTTTAAGAGGTTTTTCGATATAAGTTTGTTCTTTCTCTCTTGAAGGACTCGTGGACTAAAAGCATAGCAAAAGGAGCAAGATTCTTGAAGGTGAATAGCACCTAAGCAGTATACGCAAATAGTATGCCCATCTGTCAGGGACATTTTTTTAGCACATTTGGTACATTTTTTAAACCTAGAGGGCTTGTGGTCTTTCAAGTCTTTAGACATATGTGAAACCAATACTAATATCCAAGACAGACAGAAAAAAAACAAGTCACAGTGACTAGTGCCAAAAACAAAAAACAGGAACTACCTCTAAATTAAATGGTTAGCCCTGTGGAAACAATAGATAGTTAGACAGAGGACTAGGTCCTCTAACTTAAATGGGCCTAGCCCTGAAGGAAGGAAAAAAGCACGAGTGACAGACCGAGGACTAGGTCCTCTAACTTAAATGGACCTAGCCCTGAAGGAAGGAAAAAAGCATGAGTGACAGACCGAGGACTAGGTCCTCTAAGTTAAACGGACCTAGCCCTTGGTGAAAGATAGCCTTGAAAAAAAGAAACAATTAATCAAAGCCCAAATAGCAAACAAAACCAACAGAGAGTGCAGGGATACAATTAAACAGGCCTGTGGAAAATGGCCAATAAAAAACAGCAGAAACACAGCAAACAATGCAACACAAGGTCTTCAACAGGCACCAGACTATAAACGAATACTAAATCAGCTGAATGCAACTTTTTTAAACACTATAAATTGAGTAATAATAAGAAAAAATATTCCACTTAGCCAAGGCCACGAAGAAGCACTTCTGAACTTGAGCGGCAAATGAAATCTGGGATATGTCAGCAGTGCATGATGGGATACCTCCTTGCCACGAGCCAACCAGAAGACTGAGCTAGAGAATTGCTGAGTCAGAGCCGATCCCAAGTGTAAGAATGAAGGTGAGGTAGGACTACAGAACATTCTGTCTTTTTAGGGGCAGCAGGCTGAATATTTGCAGGCAGTGATATACACACCCTCCAAAAATGACAACACTGGAGGAATGGGTGAAGGTTCAGGAAATTTCATCTGTAACAGCCCATAGTATTTTCTGAGTGACTGAGAAACCTCATCGTTCTCCCACTAAACACATTGGCACATTCTGGAAATAGTTTCATTGAAATAGTAACCCCAAAAGGAGCATCAGAAATCTGGAAAGAAAACCCTGCATCATATGAAGTTACCAGGCTATTGGTCTTACAAGGCTAGCCAAGAATTTAGCCCATGTTCCAACGTCAGCCACCCTATGCCACTGTCCAGCAGGGACACAGGTGGAATCCCAGGAGTGTATTTTCTGTTCCCATCCAGTTATCCAGGTTGCACTTAAAAAGGTTTAATGAGGCTTTACATGAACAGGGAGTCTACTCCACAAAAGGGGGAGTCTCTGGGACACAAATCTGTCCTGCCAAAATATCCTACTGATGTCACAGACCAGGTTGAGGTCACGCTTGCGGGTTACTTGAGTGGAGCTTGACTTGCGGATATACAGCAGTCCCATCAGGGTGGGGTCTGAGATTGCTTTGTATGCCAGACAGAGGTCACGTCTGAGGAGTCTGTAGGAGACTGAGTACAGGGACAGGGCTTTTAGCCTATCTGTGTAGGGTAGATGCTTGAGGCCCTGGATCATCAGTGGTCTCTCCAGCTGTTGCATGTGCTTTGTGAGGTATATGCCGAAAGAGGCACTACACTCAATAATGGGTCTTATAAGGGAAGAATACAGGGATGGTATGACCACCTTGTCCCTGGATTAGATACCCTTACTAATGAGGTGGGCCATGTACAAAGCTTTCCTTACAACCAAGGCAACATGGTGGTCAAAACTCAGTTTGCTATCAACCTGGGTGCCCAAGTCTCTCACAAATGATTGTGTGCTTAATACCTTATTATCTATTATCAATGTGATAATTTGTGGGGACAGCACTCTCCCCAAAAGGAATGATGATGCATTTTTTGGCATTCAGTTTGAGGCCATGTTTCTGGCACCAGTCATTTGTTTGGGTAAGACCCTCTTGGATGATGTCCACATCACTAGGGGACTTTGATGACAGCACCCAGCTTGCAGTCATCTGCAAACGTGGTCAGCCATAGCCCACCAGAATTGGTCTACACCTCTGAAAAGTATATTCCAAACTGCAGCGGCCCCAAGACTAATCCCTGGGGTACACCGCTCATTATGGGTCTACTACTTGAGGTGGCTTCCCCTATTTTGACTAGGTGGGTTCTATCAGTGAGCCAGTTTGCTACCCATCTGGTAACATATGGATCAATGCCTAGTTGAGAGAGTTTATCTATTATACCTGAGTGGAAAATAGTATTGAAGGCTTTGGCCAGGTCAAGGTAGGTGGCATGCACTGTCTTCCCATCATCTATGGCCTTGGTGACTGTCTCAAAGAAGTCGACCAAATTTAACAGGCATGTCTTCCCCTTGCCAAAACCAAACTGTGTGGAATCAAGTGTCTGGAGGTTGCCAATGTCCTTGTTAATGAGGTCCATGATAATCTGCTCCATGGGCTTGCAGATCAGGCTACTTAGGCTGATGAGGCTATAATTTCTTGGATCGGGGGAATGCTCCACCTTTGTGTGAAGGGATGACAGTAGCTATTCTCCACTTGGCTGGGATGAAGACGGTACTCAGGCTTTGGCTGAATAGGGTGCCTAATGGTGCTGCAAGTAGGATGCAGCCTTGGATGTTATCAGGTCCCATGGAGGCTATATTTGTTGCCTTTGAGTGGGCAGTGATGACTTGCTCCCTAGAGATAAGGGGGGCAGGAAGTGGGGATGTCCTGTTTTACTGATGGAGGACAGAGGAGAGAAGTTTTCACTTAACCTGCCAGCAGGTTGGCTATATCAACAGCATTTGAGTATGTGGTGTCCTTGACCACCAGTTCTGAGCATATCTGGGTGCTTCCCTTGAGATTGCGGACATATGTGAAGCAAGTACAGTTGTGTACACTTACCATAAATGTAGATGTTCAAGTGTATTCACTGTTGCAGTCCTAACAAATGGGTTATCTGGCTCCCGGTAGCCCTCAGTCGGCCAGAATACCAATAAAATGCCGTGAGTTGTAAAGGACGTCAGGGCGTCAGATACAAAAGGAGGCAGCTGACGTCACTTCCTCAGTCTTTTTTGCCATAACAATCAGGAGCCCCCAAAAAATAAGGCTTAAACCAAAAACCAATTTGACAAATAAATTAAGCCACCAAAGGGGGAAGGAGGGAGGGAAACCAGGACTGCAACAGTGAGAATACACTCAAACATCTACATTTATGGTAAGTGCACACAACTGTACTATGTTCATCGTGTTTCACTGTTGCAGTCCTAACAGACTGGTTGATTACCAAAGCCCAGAGGAAAAAAGGGGGCAGGAACCAACAGCATCAAGGGTTGGAGATAATGCCCTGCAAGACCGCAGTGGCAAACCCTGCCCTGGCTCTGGAAAACAGAGGCAAATTATAATGCTTTGTGAAGGTGTTAACAGAAGATCATGTGGCAGCCTCCAAAATGCTTTAGTAGGGACACCCCTTAGAAAGACTGCAGAAGTGGAAGCCACTCTAGTGGAGTGGGTCCTAACCCCTTGAGGTGGAGCTTTGCCATGAAAGGTATAACAAAAAGTAATGCAATGTGCAATCCATTTCGAAATGGTTTGTTTAGAAATGGCCTTGCCCTGGGCTCCAGGGGCAAAACTGACCAATAACTGTGCCGATTTCCGAAGGTCCTTAGTCCTTCCAGGTAAAACCTAAGCTGTCTGTGCACATCAAGAGAATGTAGGATCCTTTCACCTCTATTGTGAGGATTAGGAAAGAAGGTAGGAAAGTGTATGGACTGACTAAGAGTGAGGCTGGAAACCACCTTAAGCATAAAGAAGGATTAGTCCTCAGAGAAACTCTGCATGGAAGATAGGAAAAGGCTCCACGGCCATCTAAGCTTGCAGCTCCAAAACCCTCCTTGCTGAAGTAATAGCCAAGAGGAAGGCGGTCTTCCAAGAGAGAAACTTCAAATCTGTAGAGGCAGCTGGCTCAAAAGGAGAAAGAGTGAGCTTCTCCAGAACAAAATTAAGATCACAGGCTGGAGTAGGTGCTCTTCTGGAAAGTTTTAAATTGCAAGCACCTCTGAGAAACATTTTCATCAGGGGATGAGAGAAAATGGGCTGTTCAAGAGAACAATGAGCAGAGATAGCTGAAGCATGGATCTTGATAGAGGAAAAAGAAAGACCACCCTTAAGCAAATCAGTCAGGTATTCCAGGATCAGAGGAAGGGTAGGTTGAGAAGTAGACTCCCCTCTAGCCTGCATCCAGAGAACCTTTCCCATTTGCCAGCATAAGATTTCCAAGTGCTAGGCCTCTTGGCCTCCCTCAGCATGTCAACCACCTGTTGGGAAAGAGAGGAAGAAAGGGAAGGAGTCATACAATGAGCCAAGCTGCCAAATGAAGACACTGAAGATGAGGATGTAGAATGTTTCCCCTTCCCTGAACCAAAAGATCTGGCTTCAGAGGAAGATGCCAAGGAGGAAGATGGGAGAGACTGCGAAGCAACGGATACCAATGCTGTCTGGGGCCAGTCCAGAGCTATGAGAATTGTCCTTGGATGTTCATCCCTGATTTTCACTAATACTCTGGGAAGAAGAGGGAAGGCGTACACTGATAGCTATGTCCAAGGGAAGGACAGAGCATCCACTTTCCAGGCTCTGCTGTCTGGTGCAAAAGAGAGGTAGCAAATGGTTGTCTAGGGAGGATAAAAGATCGACTTGAGGAGTGCCCCAACGTTGAATGATGCTGTAAAAGTCTGCTCTGTTCAGCTGCCACTCGTGAGGATCCAGGATTTGCCTGCTCAACTGGTCTGCCAAAACATTGAGCCTTCCTGGAAGAAACTGAACTAGGAGATGCAGGTCCAGGAATGCTGGCATGGACCAAAGATTCATGCTTTGTCTGCACCGGTGATCAGAGTGAGTCTGTCCTTGCTTGTTGATGTACCACATGATTGTGGTGTTGTCTGTTCTGACAAGCAGGGTCCCTGGAGAAAGAAGATGCTTGAAAGCTAATAATGCCTGCTGAACTACAATCAACTCTTTTAGATTTATGTGCAGGTGCATCTGCTGGGCATTCCAATGTCCCTGTATGCATCTGCCATCCAGGTGTGCTCTCCAGGCATAGTCTGATGCATCTGTAGTCAGAACTTGAGTGGCAGGAGGTGTCCGAAAAGGCATGCCCTTGTTTTGCAGACAGGCTGTTGCCCACCACAGAAACTCTCTCTGCAGAGATGGAAGCAGAGGAATCATCATATCCAGGTCCTCTGTGTGTTGACACCAAATGTTCTTGAGGTACCATTGCAATTTCCTCATGTGCAATCTTGCATATGGAATCATGAGAATACAAGATGCCATGAATCCCAGAGCTTGCAGGTATTTCCTCGCAGGGAGCTGGGATAGGCTTACCACTCCTTGAAGAAAACTGAAAGAGTTGTCTGCTTCTCCTAGGTGACATGTATCATCTGGGCGGCTGTGTTCAGACTCACTCCCAGGAATGTTATCTCCTTGGATGGTACCATTTTCGATTTTTCCACATTGAGAGTGTAACCCAAGGAAGAGAGAAGAGTCTTTACAAATTCCAGATCCTTTAATAGCTGTTCCTGAGAATTTGCTTGAATCAGACAGTCGTCCAAGTATGGGCAAATCTGAATTTTCTTCCTACAAAAAGCAACGACTGAGGCCAGGCACTTTGTGAAGACTCTGGGAGCAGTAGATAAACCAAAGGGCAGTGCAGAGAATTGGTAATGTTGCTCGCCTACTCTGAAACGAAGGTACTGCCTGCAACTTTCCCTGATAGGAATGTGCAGATAAGCCTCTGAGATCCAAGGTTACCAGCCAGGAATCCTTTTCTAGCAGTGGTAGTAACTGATGCAGAGTGAGCATTTTTAACTTTGGAATCACTAGAAAGGAGTTCAGAATGGAAAGATCCAGGATAGGACACCAAGTGCCTTCTTTTTGTGGAACTAGGAAAAGCCTGGAATAGAAGTCCTGGCCTACCTGCTGAGCAGGAACAGATTCTATTGCTCTCAGATGAGACAGAGACAAAATTTGTTTTTCTACTTCTGCCCTTTGGTTTGGAGGGACACCCAGGAATCCCTTGGGAGCAGGAAAGATGTGGAAAGAAAACTTGTGCCCTAGGGACACCATTCTGAGCACCCATTTGTCATCCATGATAGTGGCCCAGATATCTGGAAAAAGTGCCAACATTCCCCCTAAAGGACTCTCCCAGCAAGCAAGAACAGGCAGAAGCTGTAAAAAGTCATTGAGAGTATTTTGACTGAGATGCAGGCTTGGAGCTTCCCCCTTTAGAAGTGGAAGCCTGCCAATGGGTAGACCTTTGAGGGGTAGCCCCGTGCCCCCTACAAGATTTGTAACCTCTAGTCCTGGAACGGTTCTGTCTGCTGGTATCAGGAAAGGTCCAACTCTTGGACGGGTAATTCCTGCTAAAGCGAGGGGGTTGAACTTGCAGAAAATTCTTAACAGTTTGCATGGACTTGGCCATATCCTCCATCTTCTTCAGTACCTCCTTTGCTTTGCTGCCAAAAAAGACTGTCTTTATGCAAAGGTACATCCAAAGCTTAGCCTTGACAGGTTCTGGAAGAGGCTGTTCTCTGAGCCAAGCATGCCTTCTAATAACAGATCCAGTAGTCGTAGCCCTGCTGGAGGCCTCAGGGATGTTAAAACCACAATGCAAAGAATGCTTATTGACCAGACTGGCGGAATTCAGTAAATCCTGCATGTCTTTACTCTCTGCCAAAAGAGGTACACTTGCTTTCCTAGACTTAATAGACTCCAAGGTGTGCTGCTGGTACTTCCATATATGAAACAGACAATTGGTAGCCCTAATAGCTAGGGTGGCAGATGTATAAGCCTTCTTGCCCCACCAATCTAGGTTCCTAGACTCCCTGTCAGAAGGAACAGGATTCTTGGTAACATTGGCCTTAATTTCTTTAGGGACCTGAGAAATAACCTCTGGATCTGCCAACGGATTCCTGAAAAGAAACATGAGAATCAGGAACTCTGTAGTACCTGTCAGGTTTCCCGGGAGCAGGAGGAACCAAATTTGGAGACAAGGAATTTTCCAGAAAAACATCAACAACTTCCAACACGGGGAATAGCAAGCGGCTTATGCTGAGGTAAATCCAGAAACTCCCTAATCCATTTTTTTGTATTGGGGATAATCCTGACTTTCCCATTTAAAATGTTCCCTGAGGGTATTTAAAGTACCACCAAAAGAGAAACCCTCTGGAGGAAAGGCTGAAGGGATGGATTCCTCTGCATCTGAATCCTCAAAAGGAGAAAAAGCCTGAGAAAATTCCTCTTAATCAGCAGAAATGCTGAAAAAATCACACCCTGAGCAGGACAAAACTCAGGAGAAACATCCTTACTCCTTTTAGGAGGAGAAGGCTGAGAACCCCTAATAAGAGTCAGCAAATCATTAGCCATTTTAACCATTTGGGATTGAGGGGAACGAGAAGCAGCTGCAGCCTGCCTTTTCACCAGGCTTACGAATGGAAGATTTACCTGCAAGCCTGAAGGACTCAGGAGGCCTGGCAACAGCTGAAGTTGCAGCAGAGGTTGAAGGAAGATGTTTGCTGTCAGAACGTAAACCAGAGGCCTCGGACACCGGAGTCAGCTTAGCGGCTCCAGCTCCAGCAGAAGAGGTGACCAGCACAGGTCGGAAGGCAAAATGGTGGCTGAAGGCCTAAGGGACTCAGACTCAAGCAAGGCCTGCAATTGTACATCTGCGGACTGCAGGGACTGCAAAGGCATCTCACTGGCTACCGCCTGTCTGATGACCAACTTAACCTCATCTGAGGACTTAGTTTTCTGAGGCCTGTCGTGGTCCATATCCTTATGTTTCTTCAGAACATCCGAAGCCTGAAGACTGGCGGACGCCATACCAACAAACTTAGACTAAACTCCAAAATCCCAATGATGGATAGTACGTGGATTAGAGGAGGCACAGAGATCACACTTGGGAACATCGTGGTCAAGGCCTAAACAAATAATGCAATATTAATGGAAATCTCAATGGGGAATTTGCTTTCCACAGGTAAGGCAATTACTAACTTTTTCTGACATTCGTTAAGGCAAAAAAGAGGATCCGCAATGGGGTACTTAGCTGTAGTAGACTTCAACTCTTGTAGTCGGAAACCAACCAAGATAAACTGCCGACCGGCACTTGTGCATGAAAAGCTTCTGCTTTGGGCTCTGCGGTAAGGAAGACTGAGGAAGTGACGTCGGCTGCCTCCTTTTGTATCGGATGCCCTGATGTCCTTTACAACTGATGGCAACCGACGACATTTTTACTACCTTTGGTATTCTGGCCAACTGAGGGCTACTGGGAGCCGGATAACCCATCTGTTAGGACTGCAACAGTGAAACAAGATGAACATCTTATGATTGTCTTTAGTAGATGTGGCCAGTTTGGACTCAGAGTTTGCTTTGGAGGATTTCAGTAGTGCTCTTATTTGCTTGTTCAGGCTAAGGAGAGATTGCTTCAAATTGTTTATTATAGATGTCCACCATACAAGTTTACTCTTCCTTGAGGAGGAGGATTTTGTCCTGTATGGTATTCCTCATTCCATGCGGTTATATAACTGCTCATATAGTACTCTGGTATAGGTTTGGACATATGTGCCAATTCCTATGGAGGGAGAGGGAGATGTGAAGCTGTTTATACCTTCCCTCAGGAGGTTGTAATCAGCTTTGGAGAAGTTTTTTTTGTTTGACCTGAGCCGGGGGGGGGGGCGGGGTTGGGGGAGATGGTGACTTTGAAAGTGACTGCTTTGTAGTCAGAGCTCACCATGGATGATGACACTGTAGGGATGCTGCAGTGGTTACTCATGTTGGTTAATACCAAGTCCAAGATATTTTTACCTCTTGTGGGGTTGTCAGGCAACTGGTCCAAGGCATCTGCATTGACAAAATCAAGGAATGTCTGGGCATTTGTGTTCTGGCATGAGTCTTCTTCTTCTTCTTCTTTCGGCTTTTCCCGGTTAGGGGTCGCCACAGCGGATCACCTTGTCCGCACATTGAATGGCAGTGGAGTTTTACGGTGTCGAGTTGCCAGCCCGGCGCCCAACCTTCCACAGAAGGCACACTCACACGCACACCTAGGGCCAATTGAGAGTGTCCAATCCACCTGCAGCATGTCTTTGGGATGTGGGAGGAAACCGGAGCACCCGGAGGAAACCCACGCGACCACAGGGAGGACATGCAGACTCCGCACAGAAGGCACCCCAGCCGAGGATCGAACCGGAGAACCTCTTGCTGTGAGGCGGCAATGCTAACCACTGCACCACCGTGGCCGCCCTTGTGTTCTGGCATGAGTATTTCTTCCAATTTATGGCTGGATATTTAAAGTCACCCAGGATCAGGGTAAAGGATTGAATCTTGATAGATTTGAAGAGATCCAGATAGGTGGAGTGGGCATCTTGATTCAGAGTTGGGGCCTATAGCTAGCTATGATTTGAATAGGGGTCTTGTCAATTGTTAACTGCACTTGGAGTGTTTTCTCTGCATCATACTGTTTGATCAGCCTAGATGTGTGAATGTCTTATATATATATATATATATATATATATATATATATATATATATAGATAGATAGATAGCAACTCCACCTCCTTTTGTTTTGCTGCCTACAGTTTGAGGTCTGAATGAATGATAGGATGAATAACCTAGTAAGGCTGGGGTGCTCTCCACAGCTATGAACCAGGTTTCTGTGACTGCACAAATGTCAGCTTCTTCCATGGTTAAGAATGCTTGTAATGAGTGCAGTTTTATGTTTAGACACCTAGTGTTTAATAGCATGTCCTTTAATTTATGTTTTGATGAAATTTTCATGTTGGTAGTTTTGACCTCATGGCATTGTCTAAAAAAGGCACTATGGGGGAGGCAAGAGCCTTTACCAGGAGCCTGAAGCCCAAGGGAGACAGATGTAGGCCATCTCTGGCAAAGCATCGTGGTTTGTCAATCATGTCATCCCAGGCTGTCAGGTAATGGATGCCCTTGGAATGACACCAGAAACTAAGCCAATTGTTAAAGTCAATCATTTTCTGTTTGTATTGAGGGATCATTCTGGGTGATGGTAGAATGCTGCTTAAGGATAGGAACATACCTGCCTGGGACACACAGTCAGCGAGCTCGATAATGTCTCTCTTCATATAGTCCAGGGAGGTAGGTCTCAAGTCATTCACTCCAACATGGATTATGACAGAGTCATAAAAGTACCTATTGAGAGACTTGAGTGCATTTGTGATATGACAGATTCTGGCACCCGACAAACTAACCGTGACTTTCTCCTTATCCAGCCTAGTGATGGGCACATCTGTGTGCTTCACAATGGAGACTCCTATGACTCGTATGTTGGGTTTATGTTTAGGTTTTAGTGGCTGTGAGATACAGGTGTGTGGACTATGTGTGGTGTGGTGGGGAGTGGAGTTCGCATGCGTTTATACCTTGGAGGTCTCTCATGTTTGGGTATGCTTTTGTTGAGGACCTCTGCATATGTGGGGGTGTGTTGTGTAGGTGTTGGTGGTGCTTGAAGTGTGGTGTTCATGTCACCAACCTTCTCAGTGCCAGATATACTGGTTTGTGGGGGAAAGAGCTATGACACTAGGTGTTTGATGTAACTGCATCTCTCACAAATTGTGTTCCTACGTGGTAGTAGTAGAGGGTTGTCTGTGTACATGAGGCAGTTGCTACACTGTCTCAGGATGCCCATATCAACCAGAGTGGCAGAAGAAAATATAGGAAATTGTCCATTCATGTGTGTCAGAAACTGAAAGAGCTAAGAGTGTAAAGGGAGGAAGGTGTAAGAGAAGTACTATTAGTTCATAACACAAGTGCTACTAAGGGAATATTTGTAGCTGGAATACCTCAACAATGGTTAAAAACCATGCAGCTGAAGCTCTGGATGCAGCAGACCTGTATCTAAACTATGCTACTCAATTTTAAGGTTAAGAATACAGTAAAAAAAACTAAGGATGAAGCACAGGTTAATCACTTATAGTCAACAGAACAGAACTCACAGTATGAAAAAATACAGTTAAACGGCAATGAAATGCAGTAAAATACAGTTAAACAGTAATGAATTGCAGTAGATAGCAATGAAATATATGTAGCACATCCACAGGTGTAGCTGAAGTAGATAAGAGTTCCTTCCTACCTGACTCTGGTGACACGCCTATTAGGCCCAACACACCAAGGTGGCAAGAATGACAGATTTTATTCTAAGGGACATATCTAGTTTAAAAGGCAATAGCACAACCACAAATAAATTACTTCAACAGTGCACCAGTTAGCAATAAGGCAAGGTGAGATATGCATGCAATGAAAACATACATTCACCCTCTTCCCCGGGACTCAACAGAAAAAAGTCTTGACATTCAAACATGCACAAAGAAGGGAATATCAATAGGTTCATAGGTTCATACTAGGCTATCTGCCCTAGGGCATTTATAAGCCTAGCCAGAATGTGTTTGGCTTTCGCCACCCATTTTAAATTTATTTTGCTATGCCCTTTTTCGAGGTTAGTATACTGTGTCTGTGTCTAACAGAGACACAGAAGTGATACCCGGGGTAAACCTACGATCTCCCATCCACTCATCAAGATTCCTCTTGAAGAGAGTCAATGAGGGACTCTGCCTAACCTGGACTGGGATTTTATTCCAGAGTGAAGGAAGCCTCTGGGTTATGAATCTGCCCCTCCAGCATGTCCTATTTATTTCAGTGCTGAGGTTCAAGTCTCTCGAGTGCGTAGCACGATGGGATTTGGATTTTCTGAGGTGCAGCATGTGCATTAATTCCGGGTTGGACATGGCTTTATACGTCATGCACAGATCGCCTCTGAGCAGGCAGTATGCCACTGAGTAGAGCTGGAGTTTCTTTAACCGGGCAGCATATGGCATCTGTTTGAGCCCTTTGATCCTCTTGCTGAGGTACTTTTGGGGTCTTTCCAGTTGCTGCAGGTGTCTGGTAAGGTACATCCCAAAAGGGGCATTGTACTCAATTATGGGCCTGATGAGGGCTGAGTAAAGAGGCACGATGACCTCCCCTGATCAAGATGTGAATCCCTTCATGATTAGGTGGGCTATATGAAATGTTTTTCTATGCACTTTGGCCACGTAGTTTTCAAATGAGAGATTGCTATCAACTTGGGTCCCCAGGTCCCTAATTACTTCTTCCGTACTTAATGGATTACCACCTATGTGGTAATTTGTGGGCACTTTGTTTTTGCCAAAGGGGATGACTATACATTTTTTGGCGTTTAGCTTGAGGCCATGGCTCTGGCACCAGTTGTCTGTTTCTATGAGGTCCTTTTGTAGGATGCTTGTGTCAGCTGGAGAGTCGATTATGGCGCCTAGTTTGCAGCCATCTGTGAACTTGGTCAGCCACAGTCCTTCCATGTTGGCCTGTACCTCTGAGAAATATATACCGAACAAGAAAGGTCCCAGGACTGAGCCTTGTGGGATGCCACTTGTAACTGGTTTGGTCTGACATGGCTCCAGCAATTCTAACCATGTGGGTTCTGTCCTTGAGCCAGTTTGCAACCCATCTAGTGACACAGGGGTTTATATTTAAGCTGGTGAGCTTATCTATAATGCCCGAGTGGGGTATTGTATCGAAGGCTTTGCGAGGTCCAGGTAGGCTGTGTGGACCACCTTCCCCTCGTCAATGGCCTTGGTGACTGTTTCAAAGAAATTGACCAGGTTTAAGAGGCAGGATCTGCCCTTAACAAAGCCGAACTGGATAGGATCCAGTGTCTGTAAGTCCCCAATATCTTTATTTATGAGGTCCATGATGATCCTTTCCATAGCTTTGTAGACCAAGCTAGTCAGACTTATGGGGTGATAGTTTCCAGGATCCGTTGAGTCACCACCTTTGTGGAGAGGGACCACTGTTGCTGTATGCCACTCTTTGGGTACATATTCTGTAGTAAGGCTGAGACTGAACAGTAGTTTTATGTTTGGGTTTAGCTCTTCTTGGAGTTCATGTAGGACGCAGCCCGGGACACTGTCTGGTCCCACTGATGCTGTGTTTTTGCTTTGGAGAGGGTGGCTCTTACCTGAGCATCTGAGACGTCAGGGGGGCAGCACTCTGCTGGGATAGATATTTGCCCTTTTGGTGGGGAGGGGGGGGAGTTTGTGCTGAACCTGTCAGCTAGGATGTTGGCAATGTCTGTGGGTTCGGTGTACTGTTTTGTCATTTTGGACTAATTCTGAGCATATCTGGGAATTCCCACCCAGGTTCCTAACATAACTAAAGAAAGCCTTGTGATTATCCTTAGTGTCCTGTGCAATTTTTCTCTCGAAGCTGGCCTTAGACGATTTTATGAGGTGCCCGTAGTTTTTTGCTAATACTGATCAGAGATGCCTTCCCTTTTTTGGGATTTTGCTCTATCATGTAGTAGCTTCCTCCTTCTATTGTATAGTTTGTTTATGGCTGGGGTCCACCAGACAGGACGCCTGCCTTTGGAGGATTGGGTCTTGGTTTTATTTGGGATTGCATGATCCATGCATTCCTGAAGGTGTTCATAGAATGCTTTTATAAAGGATTCTGTGGTCTGGGCTGTATTTTCCACAGGCCCGGGGGCTCTGAAGGATTCCACCTCGGTTTTGAGGAGTGTGAAATTTGCTTTAGAGAAGTTTTTCACTGTGGTTTTCTGGGCAGGGGGTGGGGTCGGGATGTGAATATCCAGTGAGATTAGTTTATGGTCTGATCTTACCAGTGAGGGATACACTTCTGGTCTGGAGCATAGAGCCCCCATGTTGGTGATGATCAAGTCCAGTATGTTTTCCCCTCTTGTGGGAGTGGTAACAAGTTGTTCCATAGCATTTGAGTTTATAAATTCTAGGAACCTTTGGGCTAGGGTGTTGGAGCTACAGTAGTGCTCCCAGTCTATGTTTGGGTAGTTGAAGTCGCCCAATATAATGGTGTTTGGAGAGATCTTCATATTTTCCAGTGTTCTCAGGAAGGCCAAGTGGGGTTCCTGGGTTTGGGAGGGTGGTCTGTAGCAGGCTATAAACTGGAAGGCAGTTTTACCCACTGTTAGTTGCACATGGATAGTCTCTGATGCTTCGTGCTGTGCCTCCAACCTGGAGGTGTGGGTATCTTTGACGAATATTGATACTCCCCCCTCCTTTTGTGTTTTGGGGTCAAAAAGCATGGTATGAGGTATAACCTGGTAGTGCTGGGGTGCTCTCGGGAGCCTTGAACCAGGTTTCTGTTACTGCACAGATATCGATGTTCTCCATGCTAAGGAGAGTTTCGAGTGCATGCATCTTGAGGCTTAGACTTCTGGTGTTGAGTAGCATTACTCTTAGTTTCTTATCCCTTGTGATACCTATGGAGGTGAGTTTGTCTTTTGAGCCTTGTCTAAAAAAGGCACTATGGGGGTGGGAAGAGCCTTTTCCAATATCCGAAAGCCCAGGGGTGACAGGTGCAAGCCATCCCTAGTGAAGCATCGTGGCTTGTCGAGCATGTCATCCCAGGCTGACAGGCATTGGATCCCATTTGAATGACACCAATACTTAAGCCAATTGTTGAAAATGATCATCTTGTCTTCATATTGTGGCATCATTCTTGGTGAGGGTAAGATGCTACTCAAGGTCAGGGTCATACCGGCCTGGGCTACATGCTCAGAGAGCTCCTCTATGTCTCTTTTCATGTAGTCCAGGGAGGTACGTCTCAGGTCATTCACACCAGCATGGACAATGACTGAGTCTTATTTGTACTTGCCTTGGAGTGACCTGAGTGCTTGTGTTATGTGGCGGATCCTAGCACCCGACAGACAGCTCACCATGACCTTCTCCTTGTTCACCTGGTTTGCGGGACGTCAGTGTGCCTGACAATAGAGTCACCTATTACAAGTGTATCAGGTGTGTTGTTTAGCCTTAAGGGCTGTGACTGTTCAGCACACTGGCTTTGTGAGCTATGTGTTGCATGTGTTTTGTTTTGGGGTAGCGGTTGCTTGGGTGTCTGCTTTGGAGGTCTCTGCTGCTTAGGCAGATTTTTATTTAGAGCCTCCGAGTATGTTTTTGTGTGTTTATGTGTTTGGTTTGCTGTCGTGGTAGGTCTATGTGAGACTGGAATTGTAGTGAGTGTGGTTTCCTTCTCCTCCTGACTGGTTACACCAGTACTGAGTTCAGAGAGCTTAGCCTCCAGTTTGGCTATATGGTTGCATCTCTCACATGTGTTGGAATTTGTTGGGAGGAGGAGAGGGTTGTCTGTGTACATGAGGCAGTTGTAACATTGCCTCAAGATTCCCAGATTCACCAGCTGGACTGGAGAGAAGATTGACAACTGACCTTTGGACATGCTAGAATAGTATTGGGAATTCCTTTATAATTGAAAAAAGGGCCAATGGGGAACAAGGTACTCAAGGGGAGTTTGTGAGGGTGTAGTGCTTTTAATTTTTTAGTGCTGACTTATATGATTGCTTTAGTGAGCAAGTGCCAGGCTTTAGAGTAGGAATAGGGTGTTTATTATAAAAACTAGATCAGTTCTAAGGGAAAAAGTGAAGAGCAGACTTTGTGGAGCCGAGAATGGTTTAAACCCAATTAAGCGGAGCTGCCTAATGCTGCGCTATGCGCAAAATTGTGCAAAGCCACGCCAAAGTGGGTTTTATACAGGGGGACTTGAAAGAGCTAGAAATTGGCCCAAAATGGTCAATAGACTACCAGATTCTTGTGCTGGGAACACTCCTCCAGGGATAGATAGGCTGCTCTAAGCTCCCCACTGCCACTGGAGAACAAAGAAGCCCCCCCTTATCCAAGAAAGGAAATGGGCAACACAGGAACTTTCCAAAAGTCCAGAATACAGCAAAGCCTGTATTTGGACTACTCTAGGTCAGGAAAGACGGGAAACAAGGATCATTTTTTTGTATTTTTTTTTTTTTTTGCAACAAACAGCAGGAAAATGCAATAAATATGTAACACAGGCTAGCACACTTGAGTGTGTAGCCTCAACAGGTAAATGCAACAAACAGGACAAACTTTAAAAGTGCCGGTGCAAAAACAACTTTAAACAGTTTAAAACAGTTCAAGAAGCAGAAATACTTGCAGTTTAGCTAGATCGGATAGTCGCCCAGGTAGCAGCAGGAAAAAACACTTTTATCAGGTTAGCAGTCGCTCTTTTAGCCTCTCTGCTGCTAGCACCACTCTGCAGGACCACGAGGAGCTTGGCTGAGTACTAACAAGTGCAAAAACCGCACCAAAGTGGGTTTTATACAGGGGGACTTGAAAGAGCTAGAAATTGGCCCAAACGGCCAATAGACTATAGACTGAGCAGTAAAGCTTTATAATGCAGCAATACAAACACGGGGGAAAAATGCAATGTCATTAAGCAATAAAAGAGTTATAATACCACAGTACAGATATGAGAAAATGCAATGTCATTAAGAAATAAAAGAGGTATAATACCACAATACAAATATGAGAAAATGCAGCGTCATTGAGCAATACTAACACCCTCATCCCCCTTGATCAATTCTAAACAGACCAACTATGAAACACTCTATTATACCCTGTTCACTGGCCAGTGACTACTTGCAGTCTTGCTGCCAGCATGAAGGGGCCCAAGTTGGAGCTCATATGGATCCCAGTCATTTGTAATCCACAATCTTATAAAAATATAAAATGACAGCCAGAGCCTTTCACCACTCTGTCAAGAATATCCTAGTGACCAGGCACCATGGTTCCTCTGATGAGAAATGTAGAAAAATCACCTGCCAGAACTCTGGTAATCATCTATGGCTACTCTGTGCTAGACCCAAAGGAACTCATTTTCTGCTGAATCATATGCAAGCGTGAAACTACTGGTTTCAGACTTCTCTCCTGATTCCACAAAATACCATCATCCAGGATTTCAGCAAAAGATAGACACAATCTGCCACTTCACTTCCTTGTCCCAAAACACTAGAAAAGAAAATCCAGTCATGCTGCAAGGCCCTTTTTCCCCTCAGCTCCCTGTTTCAGTCTTCCCTCCTTCAGCTAGTGTTCCAGACCCCTCTTTCACTTTCGAAATTGTCTTTTATATTCCTGAAAAGAGCTCCACCTTATGTTGTAATTAAAAACTACAATCAATTACTTCTACAATGAAATACAGTGGGAGCTACACTCTTCCCCAACTCGAAATTCTTGGGTCCCCCCAAGAACTGAACAATATTTTTGCATTCAAAAGATACATTCCACCAAGGGTAATCAGCCTTATGCTTAACTTGGGATGGGGTGTCACCACTGGAGTAGGGGGCATAGGGATTATAGGTGTAGACTCTCTGATGAGCTGTGGTCACAGGTTCCTGTGTACTATGTCCCAAACTGTTATATGTAAGTCTCTGTGGGGGGCCGAATCAGTCTCTACAGTTTTGGTTCGGAAGAGAATTTTGCTCGGAAGGTTTGTCATTCACATCACATTCAGTGTCCAGTTCTTCAATAGGCATATTGTCTACTTCTAAGTTCTCCTCTTGTTTAATTTCACTTTAATTTTCCATAACGGTATGACTGTCCTCAGCACTATTTTCTTTAGTTTGCATAGCAGGGCTTCCATCAGTATCAGGTTCTGCAAGAGGCACAGAAACATTAAGTAGTCTATTGTTAGGTCTGGGCTGCTCAAAATGACAAGGAACAAATTCCAGTGCATTTACACTGAGATTACAGCCCACGGGTCTTGAACGTCCTCATAAGAAAGCCCACTGAAACCCTAGTCATCATCACTGCCCTCCTCTCCTTCAGCAGGAGTAAGCATAAGCTCTTGAACAATGGAGAGGATAGTTCCTCTCTGCCTTAAGCCTTCTGGATCGCCTTGAGTTAGGCTTCTGCTGAGCCATTCTGGGTTCCGGATTCATGAGTCTCACTGATTTTGCCAAAGGCATTAAGTTGTTGTGGTGCCAGGTTTTAATGGGTCCTTCTTTCCCCTTAGGGCAAACTTCCTAGACAGGGATATTAGGTAGCTGGGAATAAATTATGTAAATCTCAGATCCCCATTGGTCAGCTAGTTTATGCTTTCCTTGTAGTCCCAAATTTCTCAAAAGAGCTCTTTCCCCTGGCTGTAAGTTATGCATCTTTACTGTTTTGTCATAGTGAGCTTTGTTTCGCTGATGTCTTTGTCCTGTTGATCTTTCAGCAAGCTCATAAGCCTGTCTGACGTTCTTCTTGAGTCTCTCCACATAAATGCCATGAGATCGCACTGGCATATCAGCTGCGATTCCAAAGGTGATGTCAACAGTAAGATGAGCTTCTCTTCCAAATATTAGGAACTATGGCGAGAATCCTGTAGCATAATTTTTAGTACTGTTGTAAGCATACACCATTGTGGCTACATGTCTACTCCATTGACTCGTTCTCAGCAGATAGTGTCCTCAACTTGTTTAGTAAAGTTCTGTTGAAACACTCAGACTGAGGATCCCCTTAAGGATAAGGAGTGGTGCGGCTTTTTTGGAATCCCAACAGAGTGAGTAGTTCATGGAAGCTTGCTCTCAAAATCACATCCTTGATCAGAGTGTATCCTTTTTGGCAGGCCATAGTGTACAAAGAACTTCTCAACTAGTAGTTTTGCCACTGTAATAGCTTTCTGATTGCGAGTGGGAAATGCTTGAGTGTATCTGGTACAGTGATCTGCCACCACCAGCACATTACTGATCTCGCCTTCATCCGGTTCAATGCACAGAAAATCTATACAGACAAGATCCATGAGTCCACTACTTTCCATTTGACCCAATAAGGCAGCTCTGGTCGGCAGAGTCTTTCCCTGAATGCAATGAAGACATGTATGACAATAATCCTCAACATCTTGCTTCATGCATGGCCAGTAGAACCTGTCTTGTACCAGACCCATAGTTCTTTCATAACCACGATGACCATGTTCATCATGCAATGACCAGAGTACTACTTCTCTATACTTCTGAGGAAGCAACAATTGCCATTTTTCACTGCAGAGTGCACTTGGAGATCTCCTATACACTAGTCCAGTCTGTATCTGTGGTCTGTCCCACTCTTTGGCCGAAAGTCTTGCCAGAGGATGAATATACCTGCGAAGCATATTAACTTGTTTCTTCTCTAAAGCAGCTACCACCAGCTAACCTAAGGTGTCTTCTTTTTGATCTCTCCTGAGGTCACTGTTATTCAAAGCTGGTAGCAATGACGCCTGTAAAGTTACCAGATTACAGTAAGCTTGGGGTATGCTTGCTGCAGACAGACCCAACATTTGGGCCCAACAATCAGTGTGTTGATAGCAGGTTGCAATCTGACACAAAGCTCTCACCCCTGGCACTGGAATTTCCACCCATTCATCGTCGGGGTGTAAATCTCCCTGAGGTCTTCTGGACAGACCATCAGCATCTCCATTTTCATGTCCTGGGCAATATTTCAAACTGAAATTATAGTTGCATAGAGCTGCCATCCATCTGTGGCCAGTAGCATCTAGCATTGCAGTGGTATGGATGTATGTCAGGGGATTGTTGTCAGTCTGCACTTCAAATTCAGCTCCATAGAGATAGTCATGCATCTTGTCCACTATCACCCACTTTGAGGCAAGGAATTCAAACTTGTTTGCAGGGTAGTTTCTTTCTGTGGGGGATATACTCCGACTGATAAAAGCCACAGGTCTCAGCTTCTTGTCATACTCCTGGTAAAGGACTCCGCCTAAGCCATCCCTGCTAGCATCCACACGTAAAGTGTATGGCTTTGTTGAGTCAGCATATGCCAGCACAGGGGTGTGTGTGAGGCAATACTTAAGCTGTTCAAATGACTCTTCATACTCAGGACCCCGATGATTCTTGATGAGTTCTTTGGAACCTCTCGGTCCCTTAGGTTTTTTCACAAGGATATCTTCATCGGTTTGATCTGCTTTTTCATCATTTCAGAGCAAATGGTTGAGGGGTCTTGCTATCTTTGAAAATCCTTCCACAAACCTTCTATAGTAACTGCAGAACCCCAGGAAAGATCGCAGCTCTGTGTTAGTTTTGGGTCTGGGCCAAGATGTCACTGCTTCAACTTTGCTGGGATCTGTGGATATTCCATTACAGACACTAAATGTCCCACATAGGTCACTGAAGGTTGGAAGAACTTGCATTTGTCCAATGATAACTTCAGGCCTTCCTTCTCAATCCTGTCCAATACCTTCATCAGTCTTTCTTTGTGCTCCTCTGGGGTCCTCCCAAAGACAATGATGTTGTCCAGGTGACTAAGACATCCAGGAGATGCATGTCTCCAACTGTTCTTTCTATGATTCTCTGGAAAGTTGCCGGTGCATTTGATAAACCATGAGGTAGGCGATCAAACTGAAAAAAATCCCAAAGGGGTGATGAAGGCAGTCTTCTCTTTATCTTCTGGGTGCATAGGGATTTGATAGTATCCACTCCTTAAGTCTAGCACACTGAACCACTTACTGCCCACCAGGTAATTTAGAGCATCTTCAATCCGGGGAGTGGTGTACTGGTCTGAAATGGTTCACCGATTCAGAGTATGACAGTCAACACACATGCGAATTGACCCATTCTGTTTCCTGACAACGGCAATGGGAGAGGCATATAGACTTCTTGACTCTTGAATTATCCTTGCGGCTTTTAGTTCTTCCAAATCTTTTCTTATGTCCTCCAGGTCTCCTGGAACTACTCTTCTGGAAAGTTCCCTGAAAGGCCAGTCCTCTTTTACTCTTATTCGTTGTTCTGCACTTTTTACACAGCCCACATCTAGTTCACTAGTAGAAAAACAATTTTTCTTTTTCATTAGTAGCTCTTTAACTTGGGTTAGTCACTCAGGGGGCAAAAGACCATCTCCTATATCAATATCTTCCAGCTTCCACTCGGCCCTGCTCTCATTCCTTTTAAACATAGAAGCAGGTAAGGGAGTGGCAGCATAAACATTTCCCAAATGCAATTGTGAATGCAGGATAATGGCAGTACTTCCTTTATTCTTTAACCACACAGGCAAAGTGTCATAAGGATGCTTTAACTTGTCCGCAGGGCAAACATCTGGGACTAGTTCCAGCCCCGGTGGCAAGTCACTTTCTGGATCAAGTTTCCATCATGAGATGAGAGGAAACTGTTTGTCCACACATCCCCACTTTGGCTCTCAAGCAGGTGATCTGACCAAGGTGAATTATATGCTCTTTCCCAGACAGGGTCCACAAATGACCAATTTCATCTTTCTTACTATCCTTCTTCCTTTGAAGGGCACAGAAAACTGGTCTCAGGAGAGGATGTAGTGTTGGGTGTTCCTGGGTCAACTGAGGCATTAGCATTCTTCTGATAAAGTCAGTATTTGTCTCCACTAAAATAGATGCTGAATCCTTTCCTTTTGGCCTGCAGCACACAACAGCAAGCGTTTCAAAAACTTCTGTTGACCCAACAACTGAAGTGGAAAATTTTAACTTGAGTCAGACATAACCATCATAAGGGAACTTCGTGTCACTTAGCCCCCAGATCTCCAAATCTTCTAACTTTTCAAGTGGCAAATGTTTTAAGTATTTTTGGTAGAAGTCTCTGTACAGATTGGTGATTTGTGCACCAGTATCCAACAGTGCTTTACTATACACTCCTATTTCTACTGACACAACAGGGGACGGTCCCAGTAGGCCATCAGGTAGTTTCTGTTTCCGGTGCTGTTCAGCTGTACAGCAGTCAGCATGTGGTTGAGGTACCACCGGTTTACCTCACCATTTTAACAGATAAGACTCTTGCTTAGTAATGCTTTGTGATCTCAGATGCTGAGATTTTGGCTGAGATGGCTTTCCAATTCGGTTGTTCACCTCAGATGAGCTAGAAGTGTGCATAGTAGGTAGTTTCTCTCCCCTATTACAAGGGTTTGTGCGGAAAGGAGATCCAGGATGCTCTCTCTTGATGTTAGATTTTATGGAGGTCTTTGTAACTGGGCACTCAGCTGGCTCCTTCACTGAGGCCCTTTGAAGTTTCCCTGCATTGCACTAGCCAATAATAGTTTGTTCACTTTTTTCAAGTTCTCTGCAATAGGACACTGTTGCTTTATATGCCCTGCATCGCCACAGCTAAAACAAAATCCAGTAGGAACTCTGAACATTGTCTGATTCGGTTCTTCCCTTAGACCTTTTGTGGAGGTTCTAGCTGATGCATTTCTCCCTTCAGCTAAAGTTACCACAGCTTTTTGCAACTGTCTTGGTGACTTGAGCTATGGCATCGGTCAGGGAAGACACTTGCATCTGCAACTGTGACACCACTACATTGCGGACACTCTGGGCTATGACTCCTGTTTGAGTAGTGAGCACGGTTATAGGCTCCTGCTGGTGTTCACTCACTGTTTTAGTTACTGTTGAACACGGAGATTTGGCTTCCAACAGGGCTTCCTCTTCCCTCACCTCTTTAACCAACTGAAAATAGGTTAGAGTCTCTTCCCTATTTCTCATCCTCATTTTCCACACAATGAATTCCATAGCTTGAGCTTGCTGTAAAATTTGTCCCATCTGTACTTGGTCAGCTACTTTTGGATCCACCCCCTTATTTAGAATGATCTGGTGGAACATTTTATCTAATTGCTTAATGTAATCAGATAGTTTCTCACCAACTTCTTGGTATGTATGTTCAAATTGATACAGTAGGTCAGCAGCCCTTTCAAACACATCCTGCAGTACTCCTAGTCGTAAGCAATCTTGCTTACCCATCCTTAGGTTGCATATGGTATCCGCAGCTAATCCCTTTAGACTTTCAGCTATCCGCTGGTTCTTCAGAGATTCTGGGATATCCCACTCCTCTAGGGCTTGTGAAGCCTGATCCATCCAGGATTCAAAATCATCCTCTCCCTGAGGTGTGGATAGTTTGCCAGAAAAGAAATGCAATTTGCGGTAGCCAAACCCAGTGAATGACTGCGTAGGCTTAAAGCATTTTTCTACAATAATTCCCAAAGCATTCAAAACTTCAGGCCCTATAATATTTATGGGCAGTGACGCTGCAGCTTCTGGTATAACGTTCTGACCTACTTGGATAGCTTTCACAGGTATTTTTTCTGTTGCTGAGGTAGTGCACTTCTCAGGGATTACCACACGGACTGCACTCTCACCTGAAATTTGTACACTCTAAGGTATGTGCTCATACACTAAAGGACTTTTCCATTCTAATAAGGCCAATGTGCTCTGCTAGGTAGGGTCCATAGTGCTGTCTAATAAATATAGCAGAAACAGATTAAATTGTGCTAAGCCTTGTTTTATAATCCGCACAGTGTAGTAAACAGCACACACAGTCAAAATACCAAGTAAAGTTGACTTATCTAAACAGTGACAAAAATAAAATATATGCCCTTAAATCAAATAGAAACATTTTAAAATAGCATAAATATGCATTTACTTGCAGGTTTGTCAGAAAATCTCCACAGGAAAAAAAATCAGGCTTGGTCCTTCCTTTGTTATCAAATCAGTCATCTGATCATTTTGTTTGGATGTGCTGACACCCTGTGCTATGTCAGCCTCCTGAGGAAAACAGTAGGTACAGAAACAACAGTCAGATGGCCTAAAGGATCAAGAAACCCACTGGAGATATCAGACTCTAATGGACTAAATGAAGCAGGAATCTTTAAAGACTTATCCCCTTCTTTTGATTTACTCATTTTCTTATATGTTCAAAGGTTTATAGTTCATAAGAATGTACTAGGCTAGATGTCATCATGGGCCATTTTAAGGCTAGCCAGTTTCTCTTTTTGTGCTCGAAATCTTGTTTGGTTACAGATCAACCTTACCCATCTCATGGTCAATAATAACACCCCTAAGGAGAATAACTGGGATTATATCAGTAGGAGCTGCCTGTGTCCATTATTAGTACAGGGGTCAGTCCTGGGGTAAATTTTCTGCTTCCAGTCCATAGATCTAAGATGCACTTGAATATCAATGGAGATGAACTTTGTTTTATGTGGCTGCTGGGGAGTCTATTCCATAGCAGAGGTATCCTCTCAGCAGGATATACCTGTCCCTTCTGTTAATGCTGCATAGGAGGTTTAGATCCCTAGAATTTCTGATGTCATTTGACTTGCTGATGTGCAGTAAAAATCTATTGATAATGGGTCAGGGGATGCCTTGTATTCCAGACAAAGATAACCTCTTAGCAGTCTGAAGAATACTATATATAATGACAGTGCTCTGATCAGTCGAAGTAGACACATTGTTTAGGCCTTATATCCTTTTAGTAACATATCTCTGTGTACATTCAAGTGGCTGCATGTGTCTGGACAGATATATGCCAAAGGGGGCACTGTATTCAATGACTGGCCTAATGAGGGCTGAGTAAAGGGGGGGACAAAGTCATCCCCAGATTTAGATTTAATCCCGTTGTTTATAATCTGTACAATATAGAATGACTCTTACAGAAAAGGACATGTTGGTCAAAAGCACTGGTAAATGCTTATGTCTGATGAGACGTGTAAGGATGTCCTTGGTGAGAAGCCAGGCTTCTCATTTAAGAACAGTACCTCGATGAAGAGGATGCTTTGCTATAAGCTTTTAAGCGTGGATACAAGAAACAAGAGTAAGAATGTTTGACAGTGTAGGCACCTTCCCATGCAGGGCATGTAATGTTTGCAGATATATTAAAGAGGAGAATTATTTTGTACACCCCGATTTTGGACGTGTGTTTGAGTTTAACTTGTATGCTGATTGTAGTACCAAGGACATTGTCTATTTAGCAGTCTGTGAGACATGTCAATGTTATGTTGGGAAGAATAACAGTTGTTTTAGAGACTGGATTAGAGAACATCTTTATAGTATTAACAGGGGTGAAGTTAGGAATACATTAAGTAGCCATGTTCTTAATGCAGGAAATACGTGTGCATTTAAATTCTTGGTACTTGAGCTATATTATGCTTCTTCAAGAAGAGGTGATACAAGGACTTGCACGGAGTGCCTGGAGACTAAATGGATAATATTACAAGCACAAAAACAATATCTTCAATGCAGCTCCGGTACAATTAAGGCTGTCTTGTATACCCACGGACCTGACTGGTCCTATAATAATCCAATGTAAACAACTGAATATTGAAAAATAAATTTATTATAAAGAACACAAAATAATAAATTATGGAACATAAAACAAAATTAAAAGGTAACTGATTAAGCGCTTTCATCTCCATGTGGAGACTTCTTCAGAATCTAGTTACCTTCCAAAAAATCCATCTTTTGTATGTACAATGTTTGTAAGCCATTGGCTAAACAGAATAACATCATTAATTGTATAATTGTGTTGTTAAAGGGCTAGCCTACGTTGAAATGGATTCATATGATTCCATCGACATTTCAAAAGAACGAAAGTCACTTCTCCGAAATGAAAGGATCGACCGTTCAAAACATCGACATGACATCTATGCGATGTTAAAGTCCCCGACAATACAATACAATGCCCCACCAGTAAATGACAATGCTTTTAAGGTAATTTGTCAATAGTCACGTAACTCCCTACCCGTGTGTACACAAAAACAAGTGCTAACATGGGTCCTGAAAGGGGGAAGTAAAGGATATGATATGATACTGTACCCATACTAAACTCCGCAATACCATATCCTTTACTTCCCCCTTGCAGGACCCATGTTAGCACTTGTTTTTGTGTACACACGGGTAGGGTATTACGTGACTATTGACAAATTACCTTAAAAGCGTTGTCATTTACTGGTGGGGCATTGTATTGTATTGTCGGGGACGTAAACATCACATAGATGTCATGTCGATGTTTTGAACGGTCGATCCTTTCGTTTCGGAGACGTGACTTTTGAAGATATTGTTTTTGTGGTTGTGGTTGCAACTTGTGTTTTGTTTTTTGGTTATTAATATTACAAACAACTAGGGGTAGAGGACTTTAGAGTATACCCCTTTAAGGCCTGCTCTGAGTCACGGGGTCTGAGGAGATAATTTTTTATAGCACTTAAATGTGTTTTTATTGATATTTTAAATAGATCTATGAAGCACTCCGAGTAAGTGCAAACGCACCCATCTTTTCCCCGTTTTATTTATATTTTTTATTACAGAAGTTTTATACCAGTGCCAGTTTGCTGGTTATTTATTTTAACAGATTGTTCTTATTAGAAGCAGCTCTTTGGTTTGTGTCTGCTAAATTCAGAAATAAGTTTAGGCATGACTGATGGATTAGTGTGCAACACAACCCCGTCTTTATGAAAAATGACATAGGGTTAGCCCACCATGACAGTTTACAACTCTTGAGACTTGCCTTGTAGATGTCAGAGTAGCCTGACAAGCAGGTCAGGTCAATTTTTCAACAGCAAAATTGAGATCCCAGGGAGGAGTGATTTTCTTTTAAAGGGTGTCTCACATGCAACACTTATTTTATAAACTGTGTGACCACAAAAAGAGGGGGATACATGGGCAGACAAGCAGATATTGCATAAGATGAACTTTGATAGAAGCATTAAGACAAGCCATCTCTAAGTAGCTCACACAAATAGTTACAAAGAGGCATCAAAACCCTCTAACCCTGAGTTACTAGCTAGGCATGACCTAGAAAACCTCTCTCGCTTGTAAACGCAAGATTTTCTGGTTACAGGTTTTCTTGCCTCCTTAAATACCTACCTCACATCCTCATGGAACAAATGCCTAAAAGGTATCAAAAATGAATCATCCAGGTTTCAGATATAATTGCTCCAGGATGAGGAGCACCATTCATCCTTGATGCTGTGTCAGCAGATCCAGTCTGAGGGGAAACTTGTGATAATTGCCCTTGGCAAATTCCATTAAAAGGGAGAACCAACTTTCCAATCTTTAAAAGTACCTTGGGAATCACCAGAAAGGGTGGAAATGCATGCAGGAGCATTCCTAACCTTGGGAATGATGGCACATCAGTCTTACAAGCATGGTTACGAGGATGTCTCGAACATAATTTTTTTCAGTTGTCTATTTTGAAAGGGGGTGGTGAACAGATCTACATAAGGTGTTCCCTACATCTAGATCAAGTGCTGGAAGACCTCTACATGGAGCTACCCCTCATGAAGGTTTGTCCAGAATTTGCTTAGTCTGTCTGTCATTGTGTTTTGCTCTGAAGGAATGTACTATGCCTGAAGAGTCAGAGAATGCTTAAGAGACAGCTCCTAGGCCATCATTGCCAAACAAAGAGGGCATAGCCTTGCATCCCCTTGCTTGTTCAGGTACCTTATCATATTATTGTTGTTTGTGACCACAAGAAGGGGATCTAGACTCCATTACTGGTGAAGAACTTTTAAAGCATAAATCGCTGCCAACATCTTTGTGTGTCTGGCACTTTGGCATGCCCAGAGGATCCCAGAAACCCTTGAACTCACATGGCATGTGAATAATTAATGGCAGTTTTGACTGGCGTCTGAAGACAGAAAGGGAGTCCTGGAATTGGACACAGTTGAACCCTTCACCACTGAAGTTCTGGTTTCACAAATCTCAGTACCAGTACATGGAAATCCAAGGGATGAAGGTGCTGGATCCAACAATTCTTTATGTACCATTTAATTTTTCCTCATATGTAGTCTAGCTAGTTGTATCATAAGGCCTAGAATTTTGAGAAATCCAAGAAAATGCCCTGATTAGTCAGAACTCTGTCTTATGGCAGGAAGGCCATCCTTTTTGCTACATCTATCCAACACCTCAGGAAAACAATTCATTGAGAGAATGTGAAGGAGGACTTCTGAAAGTTCAAATTGAAGCCCAAGTGGAAAAAGGAGGCATGCAACCTCATTTAAGGACTTTAAGCACCTGCATACAGAACATACACAAATGCACAAGTCATCTAAAATAAGGAAGCATGTGGATGTGTAGGGTCACCATGACATAGTGGTCTGGAAGCAACGTTAGGACTGACTGAAAGAAGACCATTTTGAATTTTGGAACTTTTATAAAGGTGTTAAGAAAGGAAAACATCTAGGATGGATCTCGAGAAGTGTTCCGTTTTTGGTATCAAAAAGATTTTGGAGTAAAACCCTTTGCTTTTGTGTATTGCAGGCACTGGTTCTATGACCTCTGCTTCTACCATATGATGGAACAATGGAGGAAAAGTACAGTTTTGTACCTACCATAAATGTAGATGTTCGAGTGTCTTCACTGCTGCAGTCATTACACTTGGGTTATCCTGCTGTCAGGCGGTCCCCGCAGTCGGCCAGAGTTCCAAAGTCTTGGTCCGACGTTGGTTGCTGTCGCTTCCTCCCTGACGTCAGTGTGCCAGGGGTATATAAGATGCAGCTGATGCCATTTTCTTCAGTTTTTCTTGCCCCAGATGTCAGGTGCCCCCAAAAAGGTAGGCAATACATATTGCTAATAAAACATACAATAAGGTAAAAACAAAACCTTCAGTAACCAGCAAATACACCACATAGGTAGTATAGTGTAGAAAGGTATAGATAAGTCCCAGCTAGGAAAGAGGGGATGGCAGATGAGTAACCTGGACTGCAACAGTGAAGACACTCGAACATCTACATTTATGGTAGGTACAAAACTGTACTATGTTCATCGTGTTTCACTGCTGCAGTCATTACACTTGGGTTGAATCCCAAAGTAGAGTCAGGGTGGCTGGTTCTATAGAGGATTTGGTGTGGCTATGAGGCCCTGCAGCACTGCAGTGGCAAAGCCAGCTCTGGATCTAGAATAAAGAGGCAAGTGGTAATGCTTGGTAAAGGTGTGCACTGAACTCCAAGTTGCAGCTTCCAAGATGTCTTTGGTAGGTACTCCTCTAAGGTAGGCAACAGAAGTGGCAGTTGCCCTGGTGGAATGAGGTCTAATGTTACTAGGTACAGGTTTCCCATGCTGTGTGTAGCAGAACCGGATACAGTGTCCTATCCACTTTGAAATGGTCTGCTTTGAAATAGCCTTTCCCTGTGATCCTGTAGCATATGCTACAAACAATTGCTCAGTTTTTCTGAAAGCTTTTGTTTTCTCCAAGTAGAAACGTAATTGCCTGTGTATGTCCAAAGAATGCAGAAGTCTCTCCCCTTTATTCTGGGGATTTGGGTAAAAAGTTGGCAAGTGAATAGTTTGGTTAAGAGCCACACTGGATACCACCTTAGGCATAAAAGAAGTGTTTGTTCTTAAAGAAACCCTGTCTTGGTGAAAAATGATGAAAGGCTCCACTGCCATTAGTGCCTGTAACTCTAAGACTCGTTGTGCTGAGGTTATTGCCAAAAGCAGAGCAGTTTTCCATGATACATATTTTAATTCTGCTGAATTGGCTGGCTCAAAAGGAGGTAAAGTGAGTTTTTCCAAGACAAAGCTGAGATCCCAAGTAGGTGTTGGTGCTCTCTGGGGCGGTCTTATGTTTTTAGCCCCTCTGAGGTACTGCTTTAGCAATGGATGAGAGAAAATAGGAGGATCTGTGTTGTAATGAGCCGAGATGGCAGAGGCGTGGATCTTAATGGATGAGAAGGATAGTCCTTTGTCCAGCATCTCAGTTAAGTATTGTAGTATCTGAGGAATGTTTGGGACAAAATGGTCAAGGCTTTGAGCCTTGTTCCAGGCACAGAATCTCTTCCACTTTTCTGAATAAGATTTCCTGGTGCTAGGCCTCCTGGCCTCTAAAATGACATCCATAACAGCTTTAAAGAGAGGTGTTGTCTGTTTGACAAATGAATCTGCCATGCAGCCAGGTTTAATGTTTTCAGCTGACTGTGCAGGATCAGATTGTTTTGTTGAGTCAGAAGGTGTGGAATTTGAGGTAAAATCCATGGTGGGCTCTGAGCTAAGTTCTTTAAGATTGGGTACCAGTGCTGGCATGGCCAGTCTGGAGCAATCAGGATCATCTGTGGATTTACTTGTCTGGCTTTTAGGAGTACCTTTGAAAGGAGAGGCAGTGGTGGGAAGGCATAAACTTTTAGTCTTTTCCAGCTGAACTAGACAGCATCCACTTTCCATGCTTGTGTGTGATAAGTCCTTGTGCAGAATTTTTGTAGTTGGCAATTCAGTGGGGAGGCAAAAAGATCTATGTCGGGGCACCCCCATTTTTGTGTTATGCTGAAGACTTGTGGATTTCATTTCCACTCGTGAGGATCCATGATGTTTCTGCTTAAGTCGTCTGCCAGAATATTTTTCTTTCCTGGCAGGAATTGTGCTTGCAGATGAACATGATAAGTTAGGTCATGGCTTGTATGAATAGGGGGTAAGAATGAGTGCCCCCATACTCGTTTTTGTACCACATTACTGTGGTGTTGTCTGTCTTTAATAATAATTGTCCTGGATGCAGAAGGTCCTTGAAAGCTGTTAGGGCATTTTGTACAGCCAACATTTCTTTTTGATTGATGTGAAGATGCAGTTGGTCTGTGGTCCACTTGCGCATCTGTTGTTAAAGTCTGCCTGGCTGTGGGTAGAGTAAAAGGCTGACCCTTGTTGAGGTGACATGCCTGCGTCCACCATCAAAACTCCTGTTGTAGGCAGGGAATTAGTGGTATTACTGTTTCCAAACTGTGACAGTGTTGAGTTCAAACACTTTTTAGGTACCATTGTAATTTCCGCATATGCAGTCTGGCATATGGAATTAGAAGTATGCAGGATGCCATGAATCCCAAGGCCTGCAGAATTTTTTTCTTTTTTCTTGCAGGGAGTTGGGACTTTGTTGCCATCAATTGAAAATACTGAGTCAGTTGTCCTTGTTTGTCTGGCATGAGATAAGCCATCTGGACTGTTGTATTTAAGCTGGCACCCAGGAATATCATCTCTTGTGACGGCACTAGTTTTGACTTATTTTCGTTTACTGTGTACCCGAGGCAAATTAGCAACCTTTTTACAAATGCCAGATGCTTTAGAAGAATGTCTTTGCTTTCTGCTTGAATAAGGCAGTCATCCAGGTATGGATATATTTGGATTCCTTTTTGTCTGCAAAATGCAATTACTGGTGCCAGGCACTTTGTGAAGACCTAGGGCGCAGTAGATAAGCCAAAGGGCAGTGCAGAGAATTGGTAGTGCATTGAACCAGCGATGAGTCTGAGGTATCTTCTGCAATTTTGTCTGATAGGGACATGCAGGTATGCCTCTTTGAGGTCCAAAGTCACAAGCCAAGCCTTCTTGCCCAGCATGGGAAGAAGCTGCTGTAGTGTCAACATTTTGAATTTCGGAACATCCAGGTAAGTATTTAGAGTAGAAAGTCTAGTATGGGTCTCCAGGCTTTGTCCTTTCTGGGTACCAGGAAAAGTCTCGAGTAGAATGCTTGTCCTTGTTCCTGCTGTGGCACTTTTTGAATAGCTCTCATGTCTATGAGGACTGTAATTTGCTTTTGTGCCTCTGCCCATTGATTTTGTGGCAGGTCTGGCATTCCTTTTAGCCTTGGTAAAGTGTGAAAGTGGAACCTGTAACCTTGAGACACAATATTCAGAACTCATTTGTCTTGGGTGATTGTTTGCCAATTTTGAGAAAAAAGTGCTAGTTTTCCCCCTAAGGGAGCTTGTAAAAGGGAAGTGCTTGGCATTCGAAGGGGGAATTCATTGGGACTGTTTCCTGTAAAGTTGTGACTTGTCTTCACCTCCTTTTGGGGTTGAAGCACCCCACTGTCATGGTCTGCAAGAGCCTTGGGGCTGAGATCTGCCTCTTGGGCATCTGTATTTGCCTCTGTGGCCTGTCTGACACTGGAAAGGACCAATTCTTTGTAGGCCAATTTCTGCTAAATCGAGGTGGCTGTATCTGTAAGAAATCCTTCACTGTTTGCATAGATTTTGCCTTATCCTCCATTTTCTTTAATACCTCTTCTGCCTCAACACCAAATAAAATATCATGCTGTAAAGGAGCATCCAATAATTTTGCCTTAACATGATCTGGTAAACTTTGTTCTTTTAACCAAGCATGCCTTCGAATCACAGATCCTGTAACTGCTGCTCTACAAGAAGCCTCTAATTAATCAAAACCACATTGTAGAGTATGTTTTCCCACTTGTTCAGCTGCATGCAATAAATCCTGCATTTCCTTATAGTCAGGGTGTTCTGAAGTTATAGTCATTTTCTGTTTTAACTGAGACATTAAGTATTGTTGGTATTTAAGCATGTGAAACTGGCAATTTAAAGCCCTTACTGCTAAAGTTGCAGAAGTGTAAACTTTCTTCCCCCATCTGTCTAATGCTCTGGAATCCCTGTCAGAGGGAACTGGATTTTTAGCCGTGGAAGCCTTTACCCCTTTGGGACCCTGGGAAATGGTTTCTGGGTCAGCAACAGGGTTTTTATAAAGAAATTTGTGAGAGTCAGGGACTCTGTAGTACCTGTCTGGCTTGACTGGAGCAGGGGGTAAAGAATCAGGATTTAAACTGGATTCAGAGAACACATCATCCACAATAGCCAACACTGGTGGGATAGCAAGGGGCCTGTGCCGAGGCAATAAAAGAAAGTCTCTGAGCCTTTTCTTGGATTCTGAGTAATCCTGGCCCTCCCAGTGGAAATGCTCCCTCATGGTATGTAAAGTTTCCCCAAAAGAATAATCCTCAGGAGCAGAGGCTGAAGGAATTGATTCTTCAGCATCAGAGTCCTCATAGGGGGGTAAAGAGTATCCCTGGTCTGAAGAGGTATCAGAATATATGGAAACCTGGTCAGAGGAATCATAATCTGTATCCTGCCTAGGCCTTTTGTCAGGAGGGGGATGGGTACCCCTGATCAGAGTAATTAAGTCTTCGGCCATTTTGAGCATCTGTTTTTTAGGCATGGAGGCCTGTCCAGGTGAATGCTGTACTTGCTTCTTTAATGGAGTTTTAGACTTGGCTGTAGTTCTTATGGTAAGCTGTGAAGGTCTGAAAACACCCTCAGAAGCAGATGCCTGCTCAGCGGTTCCGGACCCATCTGAAGGGTTAGTCTCCGTAGGCCCAACACCTTGAGTATCTAGAGGCCTAGTCATCT
This sequence comes from Protopterus annectens, assembly GCF_019279795.1. Classification (NCBI taxonomy): domain Eukaryota; kingdom Metazoa; phylum Chordata; order Ceratodontiformes; family Protopteridae; genus Protopterus; species Protopterus annectens. Next base: position 385,020,132 of record NC_056743.1, on the reverse strand, counting down.
CCACGTGGGAGTCGGAGGTGGCCTGTGGCTCTGAGGTAGTGGGTGTTAGGAGCTGCGAAAGCGCTTCACTGAGAACCGGCGACTGGCCTAGAAGAGGCTTCATCGTCAGTTTTGGCCCTTGGATGCCTGTCCTTATCCTTGTCTTTGCGTTTTTTTGTGTATTCCGGTCGTTGGTTGTTCCGACGGCATGGTATAAATAAATCTTTGGCCAAAGTAATGGCGAGCAAAATCAAACCAACATTTAATAGTGCGTTTGTTAAATCTAGCACAAAACCGACTAGTGACGTCGTGGTCTGGGCCTAGGCATGGAATACAGTAAGAATGAAAATCCTTCTGAGGTATTTGCTTCCCACAAGAAATACAATTATTAACTTTTACTGACATTGGTCTGAGGCAAGAAAAAGTTTCCCCAACGGGGTACTTAGCTTTATTGAAGACTTCGGTTCTGAAAATCGAATTTGATATCTCAGGAGTTGGCCAACCGGCACTTGCGAACTGCTTTTGCTTTGGGCACTGAGCGGGAAGAAAGACTGAAGAAAATGGCGTTGGCTGCATCTTATATACCCCTGGAGCACTGATGTCAGGGAGGAAGCGACGACAACAGACGCCGGACCAAGACTTTGGAACTCTGGCTGACTGCGGGACTGCCTGAAGGCAGAATAACCCAAGTGTAATGACTGCAGCAGTGAAACACGATGAACATCAGCTCTGTCTGGTCTGATGTGTGTGGTGGGGGGGGGGGATAACCCTGAAAGGGGTATGATTTTCTATCCAGTCAAGTGTATCCTCTCAGAATTATTCTCAGAACCCATTTGTCTGAGACTATCTGTAACCCAGGTGCATGGTTGAGAGCTAGCTTGGGAAAAGGAGAAAGAAGGAAGAGCAGTAGGGGTACTATGTGATGTAGCATAGTCATTCCTTTGCAAGAGAGGATTGGGGTGATCCTTTTTCAGAAAGCAAACCCCGCTTCTTTGGTTTCAAAGAATTATTTTCTTGCCACTTCCTTTTGGATCCCTGACTTTAGTCTGTCTAGGATTTTTGTTTGTTCAGCCCCTTGAAGGAAGGCACATTGTTTGTGGAGAACCTGGATACATGAAACATCCTAGATACCCCATACATTAATTTGCCTCCATCATCCCACTATTTGAGAATCTTAGAAACAGAGGGCCAAAACACCAGGTCAGAACTTAAAGGTGCATTTAAAATGTTAGCTTTTATATCAGCAAGTTCTGATTACATAACTAAGAATAACATCTTAATACAATAGAAGCAGCAGCATTTCTCACGACTATCTGCACATTCAAGCAGAACTCTCAAAATATGTTGTGAAACCAGAGTCAAATAGGAACAATTTCAGTCATATAACACTTTTGCTCTGCAGGCAAGGATGCAGCAAAATCAAAAACTGTATGAACACTGTAAATTACATATCCTCATACAGCCTTAATAACTTAACATTCTAAAGGCTAAATTACTAGAAAGACATCTTTTTTCCCTCTTTATTGGAGGAGTTGGATTAGATGAAGCCAGGACTTTTTATCTGAGCAGGCAGCTGGGGAGACCACAGCTGCATCAGCAGTCAAATTAGGCCTGTCATATCCGAGGACACCCTACATGATCTCTGAGCTTTCTCAGGGATTGCTAAAATAGGTACTGGGGGTCCTACAAGCAGCTTTATAAACATCTTCTAAGGCTAGTAAGAGAAGGATGGGGGGATTTCTGCATTTCGTCCTCTGTAGGATCATAAACCTTGCCTAGCTCTGGGAGAGTTGGTTCCTGAGTGCTCCCCAAGCAAAAACATCACTAAATCTTGCAATCATCTGAGGAAACATTGAAGACTTGCTTGGACTCGAACTCTGGTTCACCTTCCAAAAAATCAGCATGACTTAACCAATTGTCCCCATCAGATTCCTCATCATTCTCTGAAACAGAAAGGTCTCTATAAGCCAAACTAGCACTAGAGCCATAGATGGGAACACAACCACCAGAATTAGCTCTCTGCGGGACACAAGGAAACCACACTGACCTTATAAACAACTACAATCTGATTATCAGCTATATGATCTAGCTTTTGTTTCCTTTTCTTGGAAACTTTACTACTATATAAATTATCTGGGGACAGACTACTATGTTTGGCAAGGAGTCTCTTATTCCAGACTACTCATTCTCCTAAAGCTTTAGGTTCTCCCATACCTGAGCCAGGTAGTGGAACAGCCCTAGAGGATGTGTCTTACCACTCCTTCCATAGAGGCTGACAAAACTACACAAGAGGGAGATGGGACAAAAGGTAAGTGGTCTGCAGTCTGAACAGCGGCCTCAACAGCATCAATAATCATAGACTGAGGCATACCTCTCAACTTCTTAGTGCAAGACATCTGGACAAAGCCTAAAACAATGGCAGACAAAGGTCCACAGATTTTAAATATTGCTCTTATAAACTCAGAAAGTTGACAGAACAACAGGATTTGAGTTATCATGCATTTTCTGAAGGATACAAAGTCTGAAGCTCAAAGGTATGTCATTATGTAATAACATCAATACTCAGCAATTTGCCAGAAAACCCCAAATTTCATGAGGAACAGACCAAAAAGGTGAGGCAAAAATCTGGGCATTGTGTAAAAATCTGAACAGTTGATAGGTACAGTCGGAGGTATATTTTTATTTTGTTTCTTCTTTTTAGGTGCAGCTGGATTTGATAGGTGGTACTAGAGTTACAATCCATCCAGTCAGGGGAGAGAATACCAGCCAGAATAATAAACTGGCAGTAATGGACAATGTACCACAATAAACAAAGTTTCTAGTAATAAGTATATCCCCACACAACTAAACTCTGCCAAACTATGCTATTATCACAAAAATATTTGAAATGTGTTCAGAATTCCTTTACATCTGGCAGACGTTGAAGAATTTCCAGTAGACAAAGTGCAAACATCAAACCTAGCAATGTGCCAAACCCAGTGCTTTTTTTGTAAACAAAAAGGTGACGGCACGCATACATTGTGTTTGGGTCAACACCCCCCCCCCTCAAAATAAACTTTTTTCCAAATCCTCTTTCATGAAAAAATAAATATCTTCTCTCTTAATAAAACTTCTTTGATTACATCACAGACATAGAGTTCCAATCTGCGATTCACTCAGTGCCAAAAGATAACGGATGAAAACTAGTCTGTCATTACCTTCTTAATGCCACTTTTATTTATATTAGGAGACACCATGACATGCAGTAGCAAGCAAAACCCCTGGTGCGACTTGGACCAACTTTATACTATCAGACCTATTTTTCAATTGCTGTTCTTAAGAAAATGTGATGCAAAATAGAAAATAACATCCCATCCCCTAAAATTATTGCAAGGTCCCTTAAAATGGAGTATATCAGGGGCTGCAAGGGGGTGGCAGCCCCCCTTAGTGGATGTACATGGTCGTCTTTCACTGACATTAAGTTTGTAACGCCCGGAATTAGAGATTCAATTTTTATATTTTTTTACCTTAAGCTTTTTAATGTTGAAAAATGTGTAGAATTAGAACAATTAAGAAATGTGCAAAACATTTAAAACAGACCAGCCCATCAGGATTTCAAACAAGTCAGCTCCACCCACACAGCACAAAGTATGATGGTGTATCCCAATATAAACAATCTACAGCGGGCAAGCCCCTTTTCATTGGAAGCCTGGAGAGAAACTCCACCCTAGAAAAAGTAATAAAGTAGTACATAATCATCATCATCATGAATGCACAGAAAGTTTCAAAACAGACAAGCAAACTTAGTATAAAATACTTTTTGAGGATAACACCATATGGTAATCCTTCAAGTTATGACCAGACCTATGCAAACCTACCATGGCGTACTAAAAGTAAAATTTCACTAGGTCTTTCAGAGCTCAAAAAAGGAAGGCAAAAGTCACCACAAATGAGTTAGTAGCAGATTGAGTACAAGAGAGGGATGCTGGTCTATCTGGGTAACTTGGACTTGAGCCAAGTGATCTTTTAAGCTTTGCGTTCTCTTAAATTAAGCAATATTCTTTATAAAAGTACATTCTGAAAGGAGCATTACATTTAGTGATGGACTTTATGAGGAATAACAACTGGGAAACCAACACTTCCTTAGGTCTAAAGGTGACACCTTTGGGAATTAGTGGCGACAGATGGAAAGGATTTCCAAGTACTGTGAAAACACACATTGATTAAAGGATAGTGAGCTGTTAATCTAGTGGCCAAATCCCTGATAATAGCATTAGTTTATACAACTTCAGGTGGGTTTTTTTTTTCCAAACAGAACCGCACTTAACACCTATCTTACAACCATTAGTACACTTCTATAAAGGAGTGGAGCCCATCCCGGCAAGAATCTGGGTTACAAACTAGAAATCAATCTTTGAGAAGACACCAGTACACACAAAAGAAGCACATGCAGATGAACACCTACTAAAGTTAGTTATGAGTTTTTAATTTTGACGTAGCACCATAGATTAATATGAATGAGACCTGGAAACACTCAGGGAGAAGATGTAGACTACCCACAGATGACAAAGTAGTTAAGAATTAAACAAGACCATTAAATGAAACTGAGAAAGCAACGCAAGCTCCACTGTGTCAACTAGCATGTCAAGTTGTTAAAAAGTAAAGATGTCTGCATGTTAATAATAAAAGGCATGTCATCTAATGGATTCACTTTATAATTTCGAAATACTGAAATACCGAATTTCAGTATTTCGAAATCATAAAGTCGAACACCCATAATCCCGACAGCACACAATCACGAACACATAACACCACACAACACATACATCGTCCAACCCACACTACAACAAACAGAACACACACAAACAAACCTACACTACATGTAAGCATGGGGGGGCAAGGCCCCCTGCGCCCCCCACAACCCCCTACTTATATATACTAACTCGGAGATCGCACAGACACAAAAAAGGAAATGCACACCCACATATTTCACAGTCCCTCATGCGCACACAAACATCACACATACATCCACACATTCAGACACACTCAAACTCCCACACATAACCCTTACAAAACACTCACTTACCTTCAAATTGCACCTACATCCATACAGGATACACTCCCAACACCGCACGTCACGTACCATAAGCCATAACCATGAATTTGAGATTCAAATTTGCGATTATGCACTTTCGCGATTTTCAGTTTTCGACTTTATGATTTTGAAATACTGACATTCTGTATCCACAGTGTGCCCTATTGGAATAGAACAGAAATGTACATGCACTATTGTAACTGTTTAAATATATATATTTTAACAGTGGAACCTGGAACACAGGAGGTTAACGTCAGTCCAGCAAAACTTCAGAAAATAGCTGAAATTAAATTGCTTTATGGTTGCACAATAAAAAAATATCTTTCAGTTTCAATGCAGCAAGGAGACAATATCTAAAACTAAAGAGGTTTCTGTATTGTCTCTACAGTGGAATAATTACTAGTAATGAAATGTGAAGGGATGTAATTGTTTTATGACTTCCAGCATCTGCCAAAGATCTGAGGTCTATGTATTTTCACAGGTAGATGATAAATAGGGCCAACTTTCAGCAGTGGGGGATTCACCTGGGATAGAGTCAGATGACAAGAAATTATGTCATTGTGCAAGCTATCACAGCAGTAATTTTTGAGATATTAATTTGCGAACTTTTAGCGGGACAGGGCATTCTGTATTCTGTCTTGGAGCTGGCAACAAGAAGAACCATTTACCACATCTGCCTTGCTCTGATGAAGTAAGTTACTAGGGAATAGTATAATTTTCTTAGATATAGTCAGGAATATAGCAAATCATAGTTTAGATGTTTTTCTTTATTTGAGACTGTCCTTTAATGTTGCTTTAAACATTTCTGTGGTTTTGAACTCTGATGTCACTGTGAATATATACCGAGTATTTTCTTGTTCTTTTATTTATTTTTAAATATATTTAAACCTTTAATCGTGGCTGATTTGTGTAGAGATATTTAAGTTCTGAGAATACTTGCATAGTTATTTGGTGACTGTGTAGGCCATTCCCAATAGCCTTGCTCTTGGTCAAACTACCATTTGTATTAATATTACACAGTAAGACTGGACATCCTTTAAGGGCCTTAAAGTAGCTGATAAGGAGTTGGATGGTGGCAGTGATAACTACCTTATAGACTGGGCAAAAGGGGGCATAGCCAGTAAACATGTGCCAGCCTTTCCCTGGTGTGTGTGTGTGTGTGTGTGCGTGTGTGTGTGTGTGCGCGTGTGTGAATCAAACGCAAACGAGTGTGTATGTCAGCTACTTGGGCAGGGACACAAAGCACTGGCTGGACAGAGAGGGTGCTGGAGGTCTTTGCTTGGCCACTCAGCTGAGATCTCTACCCTATGATGTGCCAGTGGGGAGTCTTATTGGGGATATGGGTGAAGGGGAGACCAGCCCCGGACAGACAGTGGTCTCTGTGTGCTCCTAAGAGAAACTGCACTTGATGCAGTGAGCTGCATCTGGAAATACTGTGTGTGTACCTGTTATCCTCCCAGTGGACGTCCCCCACTGTTGCCAGTGGTGAGGACTGAGGCTCCTTGATTACTGGTCCAGTGGTGGGTCATCACAGATGCCACGACAAGCTGTCACTGCAGAGGTGCCAGTATGCCGTAACGGCGCATATCACAAAAAAAGCCCTGGCCAAACCAGCGTTAGAAATTAGCTCCACACACACTAACCATTTTAAACTGCCATAAAATTATTTTAATAGCAATTTAAATTATAGTTTCTTGTCATTGTGTAAATTTCTCCACAGTGCAGTCAAATAACTTCATTTGTGATAAAATCAAGGTCCGATGTTAAAAACCACACAGAGCAGCATCATACATCGCAAACATATAAATGCTGAAAAAAAAATCTAAGTTCTGTAATATTTTCCTATCAAAAGATGAAAATAAAGAAGAGCAAGTACAGTAAAGATGGGCCTCTAATGTCCAAAGCCACATATGGCACTGCACTTCTATGACAGATACTGAAAGTTTCCTCAGAACACAAAATAAAAACAAGCATTTGTCAAAAATAGAAACCAAATAAACACTGCTACAAGCGGAAATTCCCAAAGGAATTGCTGTAAACATCGACAGAAATAAAATATTTTTAAACAAACAAAAATAAAGGAGAATAATAAATCTAATATTAAAACAAGAGGAAGGGGTCCCCAAATTGGGGCTTATCTGAGCAGTATCCTGGAAAAATAAGCACAGTATCCTGTCGAGTAGCAGGACTTTCTTCTTAGGATGGCAGAAAAAGGCTTAACACTTACTTCCTGTGACAACTGAAGACTTCTTTGTCAGGATATGCCCAGCCAATAGTCTGTCACAGGAAAGAGAGAGAGGGGAGTCTGACCTTTTGAAAGCTGACCAGTACTAGGTTACCTTGACAAATAACCCCAAAATGCCACCGAGGCAGTGGGAATGATGAATGTCTTATTTGATTTCTTCAGATCAGGCAGCTCAGAATCAAGGTTTAGGGATGCTCATCCAAAAATGTCAAAGGCTGGAAGGACTGGTGGAACTGGCCAGTAGCTCCAAACACTGCTTCTTTAAGGTGAAACTATCCTTTATCTCCCATTTGTACTGCTCTATAGTCAAAACATGAACCCAAACAAGACATCCCCTAGAGGGGACTAATGTGGCTGTCAATACTGTATTGCATATATGGGTTGTAATCCATGGAAAGCACATCAAATGTTCTAAGCTGATGTCTAGTTCCAAGGAGTTTGAAGAGGGGGGACTCTCTCTCCTTTTAGTCGGTCTGTGAAAGGCCAGACAATGGCTGTTAGCTGGTGCTTAGCCCTCAGCAAGGCTGTATTTTCTTATGCAAATCATTTACATGAGAACCTGTTGCAAGGATGGTGATGGAGGGGACAAGGACATATGCGAAAAAGGCACAAGACCTACCTCCTGCAAAGCAATGCAATTCCTTCTGCTCAGAGTACAGCAAATTTATTAAAGGGTCTTTCAGAAGTGTTATTGATGTGGATGGTTGGAATATCCTTCCCTTTTTAAAATTCTTGAAGAGATGGTATCACCTTAGGAAAGACAGTATCCTTCACATGTGCCATGAACTGCATCTTGCCTGGACATTGATGCAGCCTCCTAACAGCCCCGTATAGTGGCAGTTGCAATTAAAGACACATTCACTTTCTGCCTCTGATGGGATTAAGACAGGAGGATGCTCCTCTCTAAGCTCTTGCCTGGGTGAGGGTGCACAAAGCTGATTCTTCCCAAGCACGTTGATGCAACCCTCTGCAGTGCAGATAGGCCCACTACAGGCTCATGATCGTGCTCTTTACTGTGGTTACTTCTACTTGTAACTTCTTGGACAGTGTCATTTTTCTTTTCTTTATTTGAATGCTTTAAGTTGGTGGCTCACCTAATGAATGACTACCTGCATTAAAGCTGCTAGCGTCATTTGGTCCAAGTAAGGCTTTAAGTTTATAACCCTGCTTATAGAAAGGCTTTTTTCCTAAAGGTTGCACAGCATTCAGAGAAAGAGACATCGTGGCCTTCTCCAAGCAAAACAGGCACTGTGAATGGAAGTTGAATCGGCTTTCTGAATGCATACTCATTTGAATCTTTTTCTAGGGATACCATAGAACTTGGAAAAGTGGTGAATTTTAATTGTTAGTATTGGTCAAATCATGCAATAAATATACACAATTAAAAATCTAGATTAATAAAAAGTAAAAAATTCTCAAACTGGATACTTATTTTGCTGCTCTGGATATGGTCTAAAAGTGATTTCAAAGATGCAGACAATACAGACTCTTCAAGAGGCAAAAACAAGTAGAAATATGGAGATCGGGTCTCCTCCTTTACACAGACTGTCAATCCATAAGTTGGATGTCCAGCTTTATGGTAAACCCCTGTAGGAAGGAAGACCCACAATAAACATCTAAAGAAGTTGCAAAATTCTCTCCCTTTTCTACTCAAGTTCCTTTTGACATCTTCAACATTTGGGGAAACATCTTCAGCACTTGGGGAGACCAGCCTCCAACCATGCAGAGATATCCAAAGGCCAAGAAGAGGGTCTGGAAGTCCCAAGCACTGTGAATAATTATGCAGAAGTGAGCCTTATGATCATCAAAAGGTACACACTTGCTTTGTATTACAGTGCTCTTCATTCACTTTTCTGCTTTCTCCTAAAAAACAGGTTTGGACACAAACAAGACTCAACTCCCTTTAGACAGAAGTTATATTATAATCAATATAATTCTTTATAAGTATCAGCAAAGTGAGAATTCCGCAGATTGCTGGTGATACTTATTTGAGTGTTTTTCTGCAGCAATAGAGCAGATAAAGTCATTTGTTGCTTGGACTACTGATGTAAAACTGCTTAAAAGGAACAGATAACATCTGCTTAAATGGAATATGCCCAAAAATGAATGTCAGTGGCAAAAAGACTTTATATATAATGCCTTCACAAATGTTGACCTATTCAGACACATGCACAGAGAGCTATCCAAACATTCATTCCAGGAGGTAGTTCCAAAGGAGAGTATTAAAGTAGACAACTCAGATGAACAATGAACTGCTAGAGTTACACTGCTATCAGCTAAGTAGACCACAAAATCCTCTAAATGTTCTTGGTTTGGAAGACTACTTACTCAGAAGATAAGTTACATACACAAAAAGCTTGTGAGCAGAAAGAACAAAGTTCAGATAAAAAATATAAAACTTGAAATATTACAGCTGAAATTAATTGAAATGTCACACAAAAAGTGCTGAATATTTTTTATGGTCATGAGGTACTACACTGTTGTGATAGAGGTTATATATACACACACACACACACACACACACACACACACACACACACACACACACACACACACACACACACACACACACACACACACACACACACACACACACACACACACATATATATATATATATATATATATATATATTACACAAAACTGTCACACAAATCATACTACTGATAAAGATTACTGGACAACAGGAAATTTAAAGTGCATAACATTAGAGAGATTATATAAGGTGTACTTAAAGTCGCACAAATCAGCAATAATTGATGTCAAAGGATAAAGGGAAATGTTTCTAAAAAGGAGATGTAAAATGTACGTGCCAGATCATTCAATTGCTATAATTTAGGCATGGTGCTAGGATTTTGGCTGTGAGAATTTGCTTTCTCCTTCTATATTTACTGATTTCTTCATAAAGTCAGACTAGGTGATGGGGACACTCCTTATTAAACAAACAGCCTAGACAAACATTCTCAGTCACTTACTGCATGGGGTCTAGTACACGAAGAACTTTAGTGCAAAATACGAAGGTACTCCTCTTCCTGACCCCTGCTATCAGTTTTACTTGTTAGTGCTAGGTTTTTAATGCTGAAAGTTGATGTTTCTTTTATCAACACCTTTAGCCTGATTCAGAATCATGTTGGTGTCTCCTGTGGTCTGCCTGGTTTCCTATCCACAGCAGCACAGACTGAAGCAAATCTGATGAAGCTGGATGCACATCCTGTTCTGTGTTTCTGAACTCAAAATATCCCAGTCACAAGACACTGCTGCTCGTATGTATGCAGACAATAAGCTAAGACGCTTTGCCTGCTGCACTACTACTATAAGCTTTGTTAGGCTGTGCACACTTAGAATACCTACCTATTTTACTTCAAGCAGCAAGTAAAGACACACTACCTTGCTCTGCCATTTTATTTATTTACTTAATTTTAATGTTGTGCAAATTGAACACAACAGAGAGCAGGCTTGTTTTGTGCATGGGAATGTGTGCAAATCTAAAAATTAAAAAAATATATACGGCAGTTTTTATAAACTGTGCATTACTTCACACACCTGGTAAGTTCAGTCTATTCCTAAATTTTATTTATTAGCTGGGTTAGAGCACTGAGCCACTTGGGCCATTTACACTTCAAAGTTTCCATTTATAGTAGACAGAGTACTAACAGCTATGTTTGTGCTGGACTTTTTATACTATAACTTCCTGACAAAGATTCTTTGTAGCTGAACCTTCCAATGTTCAAAGGTATAAAGTTCAAAACAGCTAACAACTGAGCAAATAAAGCATTTTTTTCCTCAAACCCTTAAACTTGCATTACTTCCATCGCCCCAAACATAAATGCATGCAATCACAAACTAATACATCTTACAAATGAGTTCAAAGGACAGATTGATACTTGGCTAATTTTAAACATTTATTTTACTTTCATATTGGCAGAAAACAAGAACTTCAGTTAGCCTGTAGCAGATAGGTACCATAAATATATGAATGATGCACCTTAAAGCTTACAGATCTCCATAACTTCATGATAGGTGTACAGTTAAGCATGCAAAACATACACACTGAAAAGGTGGTGGACCAACACCCACAAGATTCCACTGATTTCCAAGCAGTCCATCCAGTTGCGGATTCAACTGAATTACAGACAATAGACCAGTTAAACTACAGTAAATGAAGAATTTCTATCCCATTCACTGTTCTACACAATCTGGTGATAGTTTTAGTTACCTGTTCTTCTAATATGGTAACAAAGCTTCTGTTTCATATGTTGACAGTTTTCCATTTATCACACAACAAATGTAATATTTACAAGTGGTATTTCTCATTTCACTGCAAAGACGTTGATTCTGAGCAGCAAGTAACACAGTGAGTCTTGACAGTGTGACTGTGCTGAACTATACAACAGGCAGGACTGCATCACGAGTCATGCTGGGAACATTATAAAAGTCAGAGTTGGACAAAATACACTATTACAGAATCAATTTATGTATAATACAAGGCAAACCTATCTGGAAACGTACACGAACAATAGTGATACATCTCCAAGGGTGGAAAGATTACACTATGACATGGTACAATGAAACAAAAAATAGCTTCATATGATACATACTTTTATTAAAACACAAATGTGTCAAAGTGAACTTCTGCAATTACTTTTATTATACAAACACAACACATTGTAAAGGTCACAGAAGAAAGCAAGCTTTTATTATTATCTGGACCTACTTAGCTAGCAAATTTTTGCAGTAATAATTCAGCACTTTTTCTGCCTTACTACGTGTTTTTTTCCTATGACAGATGGGTCAGGTGGCCGGGTGGTGAACCACTCCAACACTGCAAGCCTTTCATGTCTCATGCCACTGCAATCTTTAAATAACTTTACAGTCAGATTATGTCTTCCATTTTCAAAAGTAGGCAAAGATTTTCCTATTAGTCAACTGTGTACAAACTTATTTCAGCTAACAAAACAGTTTGATATGCAGCCAGAATCACTCACCCTTCATTAGCACCATCTCCTCAGACGTAATGTGACCAAATTACCACTCTACTTAGGCTGAGATGAAGTCTGCATTTCCCCAGGTAGTCATACAAAAACATCAACAACAATGCAACCAGTTAAGGCCAACTATATTATTTTTTTACGTTCAAATGACTCAACCTTTTCCCGTTACATTTCTGTAAACCTATGTTGTCAAATCATTTCAGCTGTTTTATAGGATTCAAAAAACTTCAATGCTAAGGCAAAAGCAATATAATGTTATTTAAAATACTACACGATTTAGAATTAAATGGAAATTCTTCAATGTAATAACAGGTAAAGTGGGACACAGGCAATTCAGTCTGTACTATAATCCATTTATGACAAATACTGCAATGAGATAGAGTTGTGCTCCGGACATCATAAAACCTAGCGCATACTAATGTTTCCTGCATGAGGTTACTTAAAGACAATATGTACCTGAATACTTGCAGGTTTTGGAATACAAGAAAACCAAAAAAGCATAATAATTTATATGTTACAGAAATCAGGAAACATTGTTCTTGGAAACTGTTCAGGGGTTCCTCTGTCGTGATCAGGAAGTCTCTGGACATTTGGTTTACAATGAACAAACCATTTGAAAGGAAACTGGGAGTTGGCTATTCTGAATCTTTTCAAGGAATTCTTGCTTTGGATTTGAAAGCTTAGAATACCTGGACTAACAATATCAGTTTAGAAGGACTATGAAATCATCAACCAGAGATACCCAAAGGCGTCAGTAGAAGTTTCTGATAAGGTAAAGTGACAGGATACCTTTTGCATAACACCATTCACCATTTTAGATCCTATTATAAAGCACTTAGGTATTTTTCAGTTCTTATTGCTGTGATTAAAACTGATTAAGTGACTGATGCTGTAACTCTGAAGCAAGCAAACAATATTGTAGAAGCTGCAGAAGAGGACTTTGGAAAGAAAGCATTAATATGAATTCTGCAGCAATGTTTCTAGGATGTGGAGTAGACGGCTGACACAACAGAGCCCTCAGGAACTTGATAGTGCTCTCGTGCATGCTTTTCACAATACATGACATCTCGTACCCAAAAGTGGCCACGCATCTTCAGATTTAGCCCGCAATCAGTGCAGACATAGCACTCTGGGTGGCGGTACCGATTTTCTTGGATTTTCACGGCTTGGGTCCTGAAAATAGGAAAATGAGAAACTACAGTAAATGCAGCATTTTCCACTTTAATATCATTCAAGCTTTAAATGCTGCACTAGCTATGCAACACAAACATTAAGCCAAAACAAGAAACCATAAAAGGGCTTGCAAATATGACTTAATACTATGAAATAATGCTTTAGAAAAGCAATGAAAACAATACATACTTACACTACAAGTTGTTGCCCAGAAGAGGAAAGGGCTTATGTAAGCAATCCCTTTTTATTATTGCTACTGATTTTTCTTTTGAAAGGTGGTTTGCCATATAATTCCAGTGTCACACAGCTCCAAAGTTACCTGAAGTTTTGACTGTATAAACCAGCATTTTGTACATCAGTTTTGTTACATACATCTTAATAAAACAGTTTTTCTCCGAAAAAATGTTTTAAAAAATATCACATTAAAGCATCTTTTTTATAAAACCTCAGACTTTTGGCATGTCAGATGAAGTACAGTTGTGTGACTTTACTCACCATAAGAATAGATTTTTGAGTAGAAAGACTGCTGGCATAACATGAAACCTTTTCCATGTGAAATAGGTAGAGGTGAATATCCTACATTGTGGCCCGATTTCCAGGGCTTTCAGATATTTCACAAAGGAATGCTGCACTTGCCTTGCCTGGGACTATCAGTTTGATGCACTGCAAACATGGGGAGCATCTCACACCATTTTTATTTTATTTCTGGCAGGAAGATTAGTTGCAACTGCGCTCACTTTATGTGAAATTAATTGCAGCGCATCCTCACTCTGAATAGTCCTGGATGAGAAGTTCACATTAATAATTTCAGATAAAATTACAACTCACAGACCCTAAAGATCTTCTGGAGGCAAAAACAGGCAGAGAGAGTGTCAGTGCCTCTATGGTGCTTCCACTTGTAGTTAAAGCCTGACTATACATACTGCAGATTTTTGACTACTTGGATGCAGCTATACTTCTTTGGTCTCTACAGAAGTGAATATGAGCTTTGTTCATATGCTGCACAAGTTACAGCCTTTGAACGTTTCTCACAAGTTACAGCCTTTGAACATTTCTCACCCTGCTAAATAAGTTATTTTCCACATCAGGAAGCCAGATCAAGCCATTTCTTAACCTGCGCAAAAGCCACTGACAGGAGCTGAAATATCAGTCAGAAAGTACAGCTGTGTAAAATTGTACCACAAGAGTAGGTGTCCCTCTCTTAACTGTTACAATATTCTTTACTTAAGGAATCTCCAGCCAAGGATAGCCCAACTTCCAGTCAGTACACTAAAATCTTTAGTGGTTATAGGAATCATATGTCTCACATATGCTCTCCACACAAAGTGTAGGGCAAAAAGGTGATGTACAGACGTATGCACTCAGAACTGGAAAAGCCCCTAGGGACAAGGAGGTATGTGCACCCAGAAGGAAAAAAGGAAGAGAGCCCCTCAGCCAGGAAGGCAAGAAGGGGCATGCTAGAGAAGACGGGGCAGGAAGGAGGGAGAGAATACTGCAACAGTGAAAAGAACATCTTATGTTATGGTAAGATGTTACCCAATTGTACTATGTCTTTCCAAATCACTGTTGCAGTATTCATAACCTAATACAGAGTACAAAAGCTCAATAGGAAGCCTGGCAGGAGGGTGGCACAGAAGAGCTCTCCAGAATCCCATGCAGGACAGCCCTAGCAAAGCCACCTCTGGGCCTTAAAGTAACATCCAATTTGCAATGCTTTGTTACAGTACAGAGAGAGGACAAAGTAGCAGCCTCGAGGATGGAATTCATATACAACCATTTGAAAAAGGCACCAGAGAAGGCAACAGCATTTACTGGTGAGGAAAGACATCTGCCATGAAAAAAAAATAACGAAAAGAAATGGCCTTAGAAATCCAGGAAGAGATGATTTACTTACAAAACAGCAAAACCCAAAGACCTGGGATGAAAAGAAACACAAAGCTGCTCAGATTTGCAAATAACTTTAGTTTTATCTAAATAATATTTGAGCTGTCTACGCAAATTCAAGGTATGAAGAACCTTCTCACTGCCAAACTGCAGAGAAGGAAAAACTGAACACAGATAAACAGACTGATTAAGGGACAACCCACTGACCACCTTGGGCATAAAAGAAGGATTAATGTCTGTGGAAGATGAAGAAAGGAGGAACAGCCATGACAGCCTGAAGTTCACATACTTTCTTGGTTGAAGTGCAACCAAAAGAACAGTCTTCCAAGTACAATGTTGTAATGAAGCTGAAATAGCAGGCTCAAAAGCAGGTTCCAGGAAGGTGGAATAGGCTTCCTGGGAGGCCTGATAGGAAAGACGCCTTTAAGAAATTGCTTGACCTCAAATATAGAGGCCAGAGGAGGAGTCAAAGGCAGACTAGCAGAAATTGCAGACGTGGGCTTTCACTAAAGAATATCCTAACTCAGCATGGAACAGATCACAAAAATAACAGAGAAACAGAGGAACCTCCATAGATAGGGATCCTGATGGCGAGAGAGTTACCAGACAGAAATCACTTCCCTTTGGACATAGATAATTTCCTGGTAGTGGGTTTATTGGCCTGCTACAGGACCCAGTACATCCTCAAAAAAGAAATGCCTAAAAGGGATCAAAACGCTATCACCCACAGTGTCAGATGAAGAGTGCGCAACTGAGGGTAGATGAGAGACCCCTTGTCTTGTGTGAAAAGATCCAACCGGTGAAATAACATGTGGAGAATGCCCTGGCTAAGTGAGAAAGAAGGGGGAACCAATGCTGCCTGGACCAAATGGGAGTCAGTAACAACATTTTGAGAGAGTCCTGCATGATCGTGTGCAGGACTCATGGTAACAGATGAACGGGAAGGAAGGTGTACAAAGACGTCCCCTTCTGAGGTAAAGACAGGGCATCCACTTTCCAAGTCAGGGGACTTGGGACTCGGGAACAGAGTAGAGGAAGTTGCCCACTCAGACAGGAGTGAAAAATATCTACCCGAGGAATATTCCACCAATGGACAATATCAAGAAACACATCTCTGTGAAGCATCCATTTGTGAGCTTGTGTGCTGGACCTGCTCAAAGAGTTTGCCACTAGACTGCGCTCCGAGGGCATCTAGACAGTCTGAAGAGTCACTTAATCCTGGACATCTAGATCCCAGACCTGAAGAGCTAGTCTGCAGAGAAGATAGGACCTTGTACCCCCCCCTTGCTTGTTGACATATCACATCCCTGTGATGTCTGAAAATTTTGAGAGGCCCGAGTTGAAACATGGAATGTAAGTCTGAAGACCTAGAAGCAGAGCCCTCAACTCCTTTAGACTGATGTGGTCTGACCTCTAATGCAGAGGCCAGAGAACCTGAACCCCGAGACAACTGAAGGAGGCTCCCATCCAATGCCTGAGGAGTCTATAAAGAGCTTGAGTCAGGGCTGGAGTTTGGAAAGGAAGCCCTGGACTGAGAGAAAACTGATGAATCCACCACTGAAGCTCAATCTTATGATGAGAAATGAAAGGTATTGAGAAGTCCAGAGGATGACAATATCGGAGCCACACTGACTTGAGGTACCATTGAAGCTTTCTCATGTGAAGCCTGGATAGGGTGGGAGCATGGGAATGGTGGAAGCCATGAACATGCGGATCAAGAGAAATTCCCTGGCCATGACTGCTGCTTGAGGAAGAAAAGACTGGAAAAGGGTAGTAAGAGACCAGGCCTTGGGGACAGGCAGAGATGCCAGAATGGGGAAGTTCTGAAGCCTTCAACCAAGGAAAATATGATTCTGAGAAGTGGTCATAGATGATTACTGGAAGTTTATCGTGAACCCCAGACTCTGCAGCAGGAAAACGGTAAACTGGATATCCTGAAGAAGGGCATCTGGGGAAGAACCTTAAATGAGCAGATAACCAGATAGGGAAATAACTGAACTCCTCTCATCCTGCAAAAGGCAACAACAGGAGCAAGGCATTTGGTGAATACTCTTGGGGCAGTAGAGGTCGGCAAAGCAGCCAACTGAAAATGCAAGGAAGAAACAGAGAAATGTAAAAATTTTCTGAAAACAGGATGGATGGGGATATGAAGGTAGACAGATAAAATAGCTTGGGGTAGAAAAATGGGGAAATAAGTCTGAAGTGACATTTGAAAAGTGAGCTGGGAAAGGTCCAGAATTGGTTACCATGTGCCCTCCTTTCTGGGAATCAAAAACATTTTGGAATAAAATTCCCTCCCTACCCGGGCAGGGGGCACAGCTTGAATGGTGCCCTGGACCACAACTTAATGGAGCACCACTGGGAAGAGAGGAAGTTGTCTTGAGGAAGTTGAGGGATGCCCAAAAAGGGATCTGTTGTGATCTTTAACCAATCTGGTGGAGACTTTTTTACTTTACTTACTTTTAATTTGTTAACCGGGTTAGTCCGACTGGGCCCAAAGAGGCCTTTTTCAACAGAGACCCGAGGATAAAAGCTCCAGGAAAGAGACAGGGAAAGACAGATGGAGAAGGGAAACTGGCTGATAGAAAGCAGTAGCAAACTGCCAAATGGCACCTGGCTTATCCTGAAAACCATGTTTTTGGGAAGTAAGGGTTTGAGTAGACTTAGTAGGAGGCACAGGTCTAGAACCCTTTTTTCCCTTGGGTGGAGGGTGAGACTGCCTGTGTACAAAAGCTGATTGGGAGGGGTAATTCCTCTGAAACATGGGAATAGGAGAAACAAGAATATGTTTCAGCTCCTGCAAGGCTTTACCCTGATCTTTGAGAGACTTGAAAAGTTCATCGGCAGCAGCACCAAAAAAATTTTTATTACTCAAGACAGCATCCAATAGTTTGACCTTAATGTCATCAGACAAAGCCGGAAGACAAAACCAAGAGTAACACCTCATAAATGAGCCAAAGGCAGCAGCCCTGCAAGAGGCATCAGATACATCATAGCTGCATTTGACAGAGTGGCGAGCAACCTGAGAGGTAGAGTCCAACAGAGAAAGGGCAGAACCCTTCTCCTCAGAGTCAGGAAGGTCAGAAACCACTTTGGAAACCTGAGAAAGGAGGGCCAAAACATACCTGGTCATACGAGTCTGGTAGTTGATGGCCTAAAAGGATGAAGTGGCAGTAGTATAAACCTTTTCCCCAGCCTCTCCATGGCTCTACTATCTTTATCTGAAGGAACCAACTTGGAGGACTTGTCTGAAGAGACAGACATTACAGAAAGATCAGTAGAAGGGCATTTACAAATAAATTTTCATTTGTCAGGCACCTTGTAAAATCTATCAGGTTTCTTAGGAGCAGGGGGTTGAGAAGCTGCTGAAAAGGTATCCAGGAGGGCAGCCAGAACTAAGGGAATAGAGGATGACTTGGGAGACTCCATCTGGAGGGCCACATGAATATCAGAGACTTGACAGCAGTTCCACTTAAAAAAAAATTCCATTAACAGAATCCTTAAAGGAGAGTTCCTTTAAAGGTAAATCTGGACTAATATAATCCTCTTTGTCTGACCATATTCCAACCGGGAAGGGATTTGAGAAGAGTAAGCACAGGGACTCTTGCCCAGAATCCAGATCCTCATCTGAGGAGTCTAGTTCCTTGGGCCTTTTAAGAGAGGTGGAAGACCAGGAAGGGCAGGCACAAGCACCCACTGAGGAGTTTTAAGGCCATTAAAGTACTAAATAACCCCTGAATAAAATCCTGCCATTGATGTTGGGGATCCTTAACTGTTGGGGAAATATGCTTAATTTTCTATTTATTCTTCTGTGGGAAGTCTACATGAAATGCCCTTGAAGGGTCAGACCCTTGCAACACTCAAAGTTTAGTAGGGATTTCCACCCTCGCCAAGATCTGTGGAATCCTCATCAGATATAATCAGCTGAGGTTCCCTCTCAATGCCTGGAACACACATTTGTAAAGTCCCCAAGGACGTGCGAGAAGTTGGATCCAAGACCGTCTCAGAGTCTCTGACATGGTCACTGCAGAGGAATCTGATGCAACCACTGGACAATCCTCTTGGCTTTCACTAGACTTGACAGATGTCTGGGGGTGGCTGGACAGCAGCTGTATCAAACCTAAGTTTCTTGGCCTTTTTCTTGGTTGACAGCTGACCCTCAGGATGAGAAGACTCCCCCATAGCACCCTGAGCCAACAATGTAACACTGATTTTTAAGGTAAATAGATGGAGAGGAGAGATGACAACATAGCATCTTAGGGAGAAAAGCTTTGCAGATAGAACACTGCATATGGTCATGGGAAACACCCAAACATAAAAGACAGTGGTTACGATGGTCATTATGTGGAATCTGCCTCCAAAACTGACATTTCCCTTTCTGGATGACATGAATCCAATAGCACTAAATAAAACAAAATATAAACAGAGACCCTAAAGGGGCACTTATCTGATGCACAGCTTGGTAACCAGCACAGCAGAAAGGCATTCAGACAGACGTTTAATGATGATGTTTGGACTGGTGACAAAGTTCTACATATATGCGTCTGTATGTCACCTTCATGCCCTACTCCTTGCACAAGGAGTATATGTGTGACATACAACACCTTTAAGTACTAAAGACTTTGGTATACTGTCCAGATATTGGGCTATCCTTGACAGGAGAGAATACTGCAACAGGGACTTGGAAGGAGCTCTTCCAGAATTCCATGATGACAAAGGTTGGGGGTTGGTGGGTGGGGAGTTGAGGTAGAATGAAAATGGACAACACAGACGGAATGTTATGGTAAGTGCATAACTTCTTTATCTGATGTTGTCAATTTTCATTCATCCCTATGTCCCAGGTGGACGCTAAGGAAGGAAGTTCCTGAGCATGGGTGAACCAAAGGCTGCTCTTCTCCTCGAGACCATATCCAATTTGTAATGAGCAAGAAAAGTATGAGGATTAGCCCAAGTAGCAGCACAAATATCATCCATAGAATGATTGGATAAAAATACTGACAAGGTTGCTATAGATCTTGTAGAGTGGGCTGTTTGCTGGCAATGAAATGCCCAACTTATTATATACACAGGCTATGAAATCAGTAATCCACCTTGCCAATGTTACCTTTGCAACCGATGTGCCTAATTTATCTGCAAAGGATAAAAATAACTGATCAGATTTTCTAATCTTTTGTTCTGTGCAAGTAAAAACATAACTGTCCATGAACATCCAGCAAATTTAACATATATTCACCTTTGACTTCAAAGTTTAGGAAGAAGACGGGCAAGTTAATAGACGGATTCATACTGAATTCTG
Source organism: Protopterus annectens (assembly GCF_019279795.1). NCBI lineage: Eukaryota > Metazoa > Chordata > Ceratodontiformes > Protopteridae > Protopterus > Protopterus annectens. Next base: position 384,999,490 of record NC_056743.1, on the reverse strand, counting down.
ACACCACCTTGGAAGGAAGGGTAGGTTCTTAATGTCTCCCCATTCTTGAGGAAAATCAAGTAAGAAGGTAAGTAAGAAGGTTTAGAGGATAATGCTTGAAGTTCTGAAACTCTCCTAGCAGAGGTAATAGCCACAAAAAATATTGTCTTCCAAGCCAGAAATTTAAGTTCACATTTTCATGCTGGTTTGAAGAGGGAATGGATTAAGGCCTGCAACAGAAGAATGAAATCCCATGGAGGAGTAGGATCTTTATAAGGTGGTCTAAGTAAACTAGTACCACTTAGGAAGGCCTTGCATAACTCAGCAGAGGCTACAGAAAAACGGTCAGCTCCTACATGAAAGTTAGAGATTGCTGCTAATTGAACTTTAATGGCAGAAGAGCTAGCTTGCTTCATTAAAACTTTCTGCCAAAAACTCTACTTGGTGTTGGGGCTTAAAAGGGATCGATATGTTTTTGATGCACCCAACAAACAAACATCTTACATTTAGTCTCATAGATTTTTCTAATAGAAGCTTTATGGGAAGACAAAAGCATATGATGAACAGGAGACAAGAGCATAGGTTGTCTGGCTATTAATGGAAGTGGAGAAACCAAGGTATAGCTTGAGGTTTGAGATATCCAGATGAATCATGCCTGTAGGGTGCGACAGTAGGTCTGGAATTGGATCCTGAATCCAAGGAGGGTAAAGAAGATGAGGCCAAAGGAAGGGGAACTAAACCTGTCGAAGCCAGTAGAGTGCAATGAGGATGACTTTGCTCTTTAACCTTGCAGCTTTCTGCAGAAACTTGGGAATCAACGGAGTTGGTGGATAAGCATAGAGAAGACCGGAGGGTCAATTGTGGAGCAGAGAATCCCTCAGTGATTTCCTCCATTGTGGGGTTAGGGCAAAAAAAAGCTGCTGCACTTGTTGTTTAGGGGAGAACCAAAAAGACAAGGCTGACCCCACTGACGAAAAATTGCTTCAGTCACTTTCTCGTTGACAGACCACTCGTGAGGTAGTAGAATGAACCTGCTCAATTTGTCTGCTGTCATGGGGTTCCCTGGAATGTGTATTCCTATCAGAAAATGATTGGATGAAATCGCCCATTGCCACACGGAGTGCTTCTCCACACTGGGGTAAGATATGGTTCCTCCTTGTTTGCTGATGTACCAAACTACTGACATGTCTATCAGAATCGCAATTGTTCACAAAGGTAGAGCATCCTGAAAGGCTTGCAATGCTAAAAGCACTACTCTCACCTCCAGAACATTTATATGCAAATTGGCCTCTTTGGGGGACTAAGTGCCTTGGACTGTTTTCCCCAGGAAGGGAGGGAGAATGAACAGGTGGCCTTATAAAAGCTGATTTGACCTTATTCACCAACAAAGGTATCTTTTGCATGCCTGTGTGATAGTTATTTAAACTGACATCACCTGATAAAGAATTGACCATTGGGACGCTAGTATCCACTTAAGAATTCTCATGTGATATCTTGCCAGGGAGACTAGAATTATGGCCACGGACATTGACCTCAAGGCTTGAAGAATCAATCAGTTTGAAATTCTGGTGCTGTGAATAATGTTTGTGATCTGGAATCTCAATATTTGTAGTCTGGCTGAGGGAAGTGAAGGTGTTGCAGAAAATGTATTGAAATTTGCCCATATGGATTCCACTGTGAGATGGTTTCAATTGTGATTTGTTGCAATTTACTGCAATACCAAGAAGCGAGAAAGTTTGGAGTACCTGGTCTCTCACTATTATGAGTGAATGCCTGGTCGGAGCGGTAATGAGCCAGTTGTCTAAATATGGAAACACTCAGAACCACTGCCATACTTTTGGTGAACACCCTGGGGACAGTGGTGAGACCAAAGGGCAGGGCTCCCAACTGGAAATAACTGGTTCCCAGCCAGAAGCATAAGAAAGTACTGCACCACCTGTTCATTTTTATGCATAGTATGCATCATGAAGGTCAATCAGGCACACCCAGTCATTCTAGCATAGGAAATGAACGGTGACCATCCACAACTGAGTGTCAAACTGACTTGTTCAGTTTGCTAACATCCAGAATTGGTCTCTAGTTTCCCATTTTCTTTGGCACTAAAAAAAATCTTGAGTAAGTTCTGGATCCTTTCTAATCTGGTGGGACCACTTGGATGACTCTTTCTAGCAACTTTTGTATTTATAGTGCTGCTGCTTTCCTCTGACTGGGTGAAACATCGGAAAACTTTTGTGAGGATGGAAGTGGAAGGGAAAAGGAAATTGGGTACTTATGTATTATCGCAACCAGATTTTTGCTGTTGCGTATTTTGCTTTGTTGAATATAGACGACTGCATCAAACACTGCAAAGTGTTGTGCAAATTCATTATTGCTGACAAAAAAATCTCTGGACTACCTTCAGGCACATAAAAAGATGAAACAATCATCTTCCCTTTTTGCGTGCATTACAGACACACGCTTGAATGGTCACACAGACACAGGAAAGATGTTTTGGGCAAAGTAATACTTATAAAGTGTGTAAACAGAATGGAAAACAACCTTGCAATACGAAAGTTGAGGAACACTACTGCTGATAAAATTTCAGGGTGGATGATGTTGATAGCCATTTACGGGTTCCTGATTAAACCGTACTAAGAACAGTACAGAACACATGTTACTGGCTGTTGTCTTTCTTCCTGCCATTACTGCCATGTTTGGACCTGAGAATGTGTGCAAAACTTGTTAAAACTAAAAAAAGAATTATGCACAACTCCTACATCTCTGCCTTTCTATATGGGGGAAAACTGGTGAACAATTGCAGTGAGTAAGACAGCAGCCCTGACAGCTGAAGCGTGTATGCACTTTACTGCGAGCTACATGACATGCTGGCGGTAAAGTGCATACCTAAATAGCGATATTAACTTACTCATTTTTTGTGTGATAACCCTGCCTAAAACAGCTGTCAGTGTGAAAGAAAACCCATAGTCTGACATTGTCACGCCATGAACAGTTACATTTCCACATAAGGAAACTACCATTATCGCAAAAATCTGGTTGCGATAATACGCAAGTACCGGAAATTACATACCTCTGGAAATACTCCTCAGTACTCAGGTGTCTTTTTGTGATGTCTAGCCAAGCTCTTTGGTGCAGGGATAAAAGACCTCCAGTGGGGGACAATCGAGCCTTTCAGGAGTCTTAACACAGTCAGAGAATATGTCTCTTGACAATTGGTTTTCCAAGCCACTTCTGCCACATGGGCAGCATCTTCCAAAAGCATCATCCTCCCCCCTCTCCCTCTGGGGGAACCATCTTTGCATGGATCTTGGAAAGGACTCAGATTTTTTGAACCACATTTCCTGACCTCCATATTGATTCTTAGAGAAGGTCCTCTGAGGGGTTGAAAAATGAACTCCTACAGCAGAGTGTCTCTTTCCATCTTTTTCACACCTGCAGAGCATCTCTTTCAGCTTTGGACCAAATAAGGAAGCTCCGTCAAAGAGAGCACTGATGAAAGAAGACATGAACAGCTCCACAAGTCATACAAGCACATCCAGATGCCTGAACCTGCTGCCCTTGAGGTACATTCAGCGAGAAATAAGCCTCATGGACAAATTTCAAATGGACTGAAGGGTCACCAACTGCAAGGCTACTGAAGCTCGAGTCTCTGCAGTAGTGGTCCCTGAAAGAGTTTTTGACAATTCCTTTATTAAATCTCTTTGTAACCTAGTGAAAGATCACTGAAGCATAGACACACTTCCCAAACCTGTCCAAAGCCCTGGACTCTCTATTAGAGAAATGGACAGTTTAACTGTGTTCTGCAAGTTCCTTCTTCATGGCCACCACCATGTCAATGGAATCCACTGGTACTCTCTTGTTCTAGTATTCCCATACTGTAGGAGGTGCCAGAATTTGGTGTGGTCTCTTGGGAATAGGCTCAGCTCCATCAATTTCCTTCCATGCCCGCTGGGAGATCAAACCAATGAGCTCATCGGTGGGCAGAGTTATCCAGGAGGTAGAGGGGCCAGATCAAATGCCTTCAGAAACAATGATTCTTCTGGAGAAGGACTGTGGGAGGACCAACCAACCTGTTTGAGAATCTCCAGAATGTCTCCAAACTAAATGTCTGTGTGGTGATTGAGGGGATCCTTCCCAAGTTGTTGAAATCAGTGCTTCTGTGACGGATTCCTGTGGGGAATCCAAGTGCCTTCCTTTTGTGTTTTCTCTTTCGGGGTACTTCCTCGGTGGGATGTTCCAGGGAAGTGTCAGAAGTGATGATGATACCTTGCTGGATAGTCCAGAAGGGTTGGACTGGCTGTCCCTGTAGAGTTGAATGTCAACGTTCATGACACAGAGACACATGAGATGTTGAAGGAAGATCCAAGGGGGGAAGAGACAGTCTGAAGCAGAAAACACTCTCCCACTACCTCAAAGGCACGCCATCCATGGAAGAAAGTAGCTGATGGGATTCTAGAAGCGATGCTTCTGCCCTACTGGCTAGGTCTACCCTGAAGGCAGAGGTCGGAACTGACCTGTCTAGGACTGAGGCTCCAAGGGACAGAGATGGCTCCAAACACTTCGGAGTCGACATCAACACCTTGGATCCGACCAAGATGCTTCAGCTCACACAGACACTTGGCTCCAAACTCATCAGAGCCGGGGCACTCTGAGAAACCCTGGGATCAGAGGACACCAGTATCCTTGGATTTGATCCAGATGATCTAGTCAAAGTTGGACCCAAGGACTCAAACAAAATGTCAAATTGGAGAAGGGGACGATACTGGAGGGGAAGAGCTGGCTAAGGCTTCCTGACCTGAGGGGGTAGGAGCTGGGAGAACACCTATCTGTATCTGTGCAAAGAAAAACGTCATCATCCTATGCATATTGGCTTCGGTGAGACTCCTGGAAAAATGAGATGAAGGAATAGAAGGTGATTTGGAGATAGGACCCTAGATGGCACTAGGTCTGTACAGAGATAGTATACAACCTGAAGTACTCTGAAATGAAGACATTTTAGGTGATCCTGTGAAAGTCTTGGAGCAGGACGGCTTCAGATCCAACTTGGACTTTTTGTGTGGAGTCGAAGAACCAACTGTTTTGGAGCATCCTTTGAAGGTATCTTGGGGGGGGGTGACCATCATCTATGGCTTGTGAAAAATTGGTAGGCAGCAGTCCTTTAAGAATCAATTTGCTTTTATGGTCTGCTTTTGCTCGCGGATTAAAACTCTTACAAACACTAAATTCTACATTAACATGTTCTGGGCCTACACAATAGACACCTTAGTCATGAGCATCAGAACAAAGTAGCTTATGGTTACATTTCCTGCACTTTTTAAATCCTTTTTCAGACATGATGGAGAAGGAAAGATATGAAATGGGTGAGGAGGAATGAAAAAAAAAATAGGGTGGTGCCATCGATGGTATGAAGACCAATGGTTTAAGAGTAGGATTTATATCTATATATATATATATATATATATATATATATATATATATATATATATATATATATATCTATCTATCTATATATATATATATATATATATATATATATATATATATCTATATATATATATAAACATATATACAATATTTGTGTGTGTGTGTGTGTGTATATATATATATATATATATATATATATATATATATATATATATATATATATATATATATAAGATTCAAGGATCTTACAGACTTGGACGGACTGTCTGAATCAAATCCAAAAGTAGTGTTTAAGACTCCCTTAAATATTAAAGGTATACTAGAAACAGGGAATGGTAGAAAAATGGGAATAGGTGATAGAGCTAATTCAGGTAAGGTGGGGACATTTAAATGTGGAAAATGCAAACAATGTGAATATGTGACAAATCAGGAGAAACTCTATCTGGATAGTAGGGAATTATGGGTATATAGTAAGGGTTACTTTAATTGTGAATCAAGAGGCTTGGTGTATTTAGCAATTTGCAAAAAATGTTCTTCCTACTACGTAGGTAAAACTGAAAGAGCCCTAAAAAAGAGGATCTATGAACATATGTACGATATCAAAAAATGCAAAGAAACAAATGCACTATACAGGCACACTAAGGAATGTAAAGAAAATGAATTTAGTTTTTTTGTGTTGGACCAAGTAAAAGTAGATATTAGAGGAGGCCCTTGGGAGGAGAATATAGGGTATAAAGAATTGTGGTGGCAGATAGCCTTGGAAGCTAACAGAACTCCGGGCTTGAATGAATACATCTCCATTCTACCACTATTAAAACTCAAAGCAGCTAGAACATAACACATAAAAACAGCCATAATGGAAATGACCAGTAGACGGTGTCAATCCCTAACAAGTAGTTACTTATGCTTCTTTTAATATTGTGGAGTCAATTTTAACAAATGCATCTAACTTGTATAAAAACATATATAAAATCATTGAATAACACTAATCCTAATATGTTTTTAAAGAGTTTAGAGAGAATAAAACATTTTTTTAACAGATTTGTTTATAATAAAAGGAATGTATGGTTTTAAACATAACATATTAATGAGATTTTAATGAACTTTTTATTAAAAAAAAACA